>NW_019233576.1:40751-91215 GCF_002742605.1 Olea europaea var. sylvestris
GTCTGGAGGGAAGGGAGGGAGGTTGATTGGTTTAGCCCTAAATTGTTAAGGAATATTGAGTGGCATAAAATCAAGGATATTCCACTAATTTGGATAATCATCCACTGAGTTTCTTCCCCATTCATTGTCATTTATTTAGGCATGTAAATATGCACACGTTATAAATGTTTTAGATAGACTACTGCCTTGTATATAAACTCCTAATGCCATCATAAAATATATATATATATATATATAGAAAATCATAAATCTTTTCATAGTATCAGAGCAATCACGACCCTGAACCTTTTCCTTGCTTTTTCTTCTTCACATACAAGAATTTACCCATGGAAGGGAAAGATGAAGGCCAAAACTCGACCTAGCCTGCAGCCAACAATGTTGATGATGCAAACAATCCTTTTTATCTTCATCATACCGATCAACCTGGGCTTGTACTTGTCATGCAACCACTTATTGAAGAAAATTATAGCACATGGAGTCGTGCCATGCTAATGGCTCTTAGCATCAAGAACAAAGAAGGCTTTGTCGATGGCACTATCAAACAGCCGTTAGAAACTTCCACCATAGAACTCCAACAATGGAGGCCTACAACAACCTCATAAAGGCGTGGCTCTTCAATTCAATGTAACCGGATATTAGAGCGAGTATAATATACTACCAAAGTGCTCATGAAATCTGGGTTGATTTAAAGGATCGCCTTTCACACACTGATAGTGTTCACCTATTCCGTATTGAAGAAGCCATTCATGATTACAAACAAGATAGCATGACTATTGGAACTTATTACACCAAGCTTAAAGGCCTGTAGGATGAATCTGATGTACTATATTGCATCCCAACATGCACCTGTAGCGCTATAAAAGAAGTCCTACAGTTCCAACAAAATCAAAAGACTATGGAATTCCTTATGGCACTTAATGAAGTTTATGCTGTCATTTGTGGTCAGATTTTGCTCATGGATCCACTTCTTACTACCAGTAAGGCATATTCCCTTATTCTCCAGGATGAAAAACAACGAGGAATGTCGAAGGGAGGTATACCGATGGCTAAAACTTCAGCCTTTGCTATGAAGAATAATTCTAGAAACCTTGAGAACACTTTCACACCCAAAACTCCTTATTAGAAATGTGGAACCTGTGATAAAATTGGGCACAATTTAGAGACATGTCGAGCACATGTCAAATGTGATTATTGCGTCTGGCGCAAGGACACACCATTGATGTATGTCAAAAGCTGTAAAGGACAAACTCCGCAGGTAACAAATACAATTAACGAGAGTGCACGAACCCTAATTATATGGCCAACCATGCAGATGCCAATACACCATTCACCATCACAGCAGAACAACATCAGAATCTCTTGTCATTACTTACTGAAAAAAGCCTAATTCAATGGTCAATCATTTTGGTAGTACATATGCCATAAGCGATCTCTCGAGTACGATTTTTTGTGTTTCTATCATTGAGAAAGATATGTGCTAGATACTTGACACAGGAGCTACAGACCACATGGTTTACTCTGTTGATTTATTGACAACAAATTTTCGTGTCACAAATTGAACTGTGCATCTGCCTAACGGAACTACTGTTGCAGTCACACACACGGGCAGCATTCACTTTGTTGGCTTCGTCTTGCATGATGTTCTATGTGTTCCTTCTTTTAAATTGAACCTGATTTCTATTAGCAAGCTTGTTCGTAATTCCCATTACCTTGCCAAATTCTCTAATGGTACTTGTATACTACAAGACCAACGATCGGGGAAGATGATTGGGATGGGAACTAAACGACAAGGACTCTACTACCTTGACACTCCACAAAGAACCAGATGCAATGCAGTCACCTCATCAACTTCTTGTTCTCTGAGACTTTGGCATCAATTCCTTGGTCATCTATCAAACAAGGCCTTTCGTTTACTCTCTCATTTAATTACAAATATAAAATTTTGTAGTATTTCTGATTGTTTAATTTGCCCATTAGCTAAACAAACTCGGTCTCCATTCCCATTAAGTTCCGCTGTCACTAAAGTACCTTTTCAATTAATTCATGCTAACATATGGGGAGGATATCATGTTCCTTCCCTTACTGGGGCACGTTGTTTTCTTACCATTGTTGACAATTACAAGACTCTTCGCAGTGATAATGGACCTAAATTTACAATGAAAAATTTCTATTTAGGCGAAGGTATTATTCATCAAACCAGTTGTGTTTCTACTCCACAACAAAATGGACTTGTCGAAAGAAAACATCGACATCTCCTCAATGTAGCACAAGCCTTGCTATTCCAAGCCAATCTACCTATGAAATTTTGGGAAGATACCATCTTGACTACTACCTACCTTATTAACTGAACGCCCACACCTCCACTTCAAGGGAAAACACCTTTCGAAATGCTTTTTCACAAACAGCCCACATATGATCATTTGCGAGTGTTTGGTTGCCTTTGTTTTGTCTCCACACATAACCATCATCTCACCAAATTCGATGCTAAAGCCACCAAATGTCTTTTCTTAGGTTATCCATATGCTCAAAAGGGATACAAAGTTTATGATCTCTCAACTGGTACAATCTTTGTTTCACGTGATGTCATTTTCTACGAAGATATTTTCCCTTCACTATCTTCCGCTGCAAACACACATCCAATGCTGAAAACCTTATCTCATACCTACCTACCAATATTGAAGTGGTAACCCAACCATCTCACTCAGAAAGGACATTCTTCTCATAGTGAAGCCTGTCCTCCAACCTTTTCTTCACCTACAACTTCTTCACTCATCGATCAAACTATTCCACCCTCATCGTCGAATCCACAAATCCCTCTGTGAGTATCATGTTGGTATTTTTCTTCCTTTAAGAACTGTCCCAGCATCTAACTTGGCGTTGGTTGAAGTTAGAGGTATCAACTACCCCCTATCTAATGTTCTTTCATATGAACGTTTATCTCCCAAACATCGTGACTTCACCATTTCTCTTTCATTCAATAAGGAACCATCATCATTTGCTCAAGCAGTTTGTGATTTGAAATGGCGTCCTACCATGCAACTAGAACTTGATGCTATTGAAAGTAATGGCACATGGTCTCTTTAGAGATTACCTCCAGGAAAAAAGCCAATTGGATGCAAATGGGTATACAAGATCAAACTTTCAAACCCGATGGTATGATTGAGCGCTATAAAGCCAAACTGGTAGCAAAAGGATACAACCAAGTTGAAGGTCTAGACTATCGAGAGACATTTGTTTCAGTTGCAAAATTTGTGACAGTTCATCTTCTCCTTGTCGTGGCTTCAACTCAACATTGACATCTTCATCAGCTCGACGTTAATAATGCCTTTTTACATGGGGATCTTGATGAAGACGTTTACATGTCTTTACTTCCTGGCTTTGGATGAAAGGGGGAGACACAAGTTTGTAAACTTCACAAATCACTATAAGGGCTCAAACAATCTTCACATCAATGGTTCATTAAACTTTCCACTTCTCTGAAGGAAGCTAATTACAAGTAGTCAAAGGCTGATTATTCATTGTTCGTTCGATCCTAGAATGGTTAATTTTTAGCTCTTATCATTTAAGTCGATGACATAATTCTAGCAAGAAACATCCTCCAAGAAATTGAAGAGACCAAGATATTCTTGAAGAATCAATTAAAACTCAAGGATCTTGGACATTTGAAATACTTTCTAAGAATTGAGGTTGCACGGTCTAACAAAGGCATTATCCTTTCACAATGAAAATATGCAGTCGAGATTCTAGAAGATGCTGGATAACTTGGTGTGAAACCAACCTCTTTTCCCATGGTACAACTCTTAGTAATTCTGAAGGTGACTATATCAATGATCCATCTTCTTACAAAAGACTTATTGGGCGGTTAATTTATTTGACAGTCACACGACCCGACTTAACATATGCAGTTCATGTTTTAAGTCAATTTATGGACAAGCCATGAGTGCCACACTTAGAAACAGCTCGTCGTGTCCTACAATATGTGAAATAGACGCCAGGACTAGGAATATTTCTTCCTACAAAAAGTTCAATCCAACTAAATGCCTTTTGTGATGTAGATTGGGCTAAGTGTCCTGACACTCAACAATCAGTTACGAGGTATTGTGTCTTTCTAGACAATTCACTCATTTCCTGGAAAACTAAGAAACAGATGACAGTATCACGGTCCAGTGCAGAAGCCGAATACCGATCAATGGCAGCAACTTGTTGTGAAATTACTTGGCTAAAAACAATTCTACAAGATTTGGGCATCGAACACTCACATCCTATTAATCTATATTGTGATAACCAAGCAGCACTCCATATTGCTTCAAACCCGATATACCATGAACGGACAAAGCATATAGAAATTGACTGTCACCTTATACGAGAAAAAGTTGAAGAAGGAATGATCAAGATGACTCATGTAAGCACATTAGACCAACTAGCAGACATTTTTACAAAGCCATTGAGCTCTTCACAATTCTTGACTCTACTCAGCAAGTTAGGAATTATTAACAGACATTCCAAACTTGAGGGGATGTTAAGGAATATTGAGTAGCATAAAATCAGGGACATTCCACTAATTTGGACAATCGTCCACTGATTTTCTTCCCCATTCATTGTCATTTATTTAGGCACGTAAATATGCATTATGCACGCGTTGTAAATGTTTTAGACAGACTGCTGCCTTGCATATAAACTCCTAATGCCATCAGAAAACATATACAGAAATTCATAAATCTTTTCAAATGTCATTAGAGACTCCTGACAAATAACTTTCCTTTTTCATTTATTATGAAAATAGGAAGGAAATTAAAACATTGAGCAGAGTTATTTGTGAATGAGGTATTCATTCTTGTTATGATTTGTGTTCATTGAGATTCATAATATAATGTTCGGAAAATGAGTATAACATTTCTACATTTTTCTCCGAGAAACTCTAGAAAAGTTGAAGAACAATTATTGAGAGTTCAAATTTATGTCTCATTTTTCTATCTCCTTGGTAACGATCAGTTTCAGAGAGATTTCTTAGACTGTTAAAAGGATTTGGTTGCCTAGGCTAGATTCATTTTCCGGTGAGGTTCCGACGAACTTTACGAGGGGGATAGATGATAGATAGAAAAAGGTAGTTGCTGAAGGGAAGATGAGTGTGGGGCTTGTTGAGTGTTGAAAGAATGAAAATAGGCTAGAGGAGCCCTTTATTTACAGACGTGAAGGTGACAAAGATAACGTGGCAAATCTATCTTTTCCGCTTAGACCAACATCCTTCTTTTGTAGGCCAAGTGATATTAGACACAACCCATCATTGATCAGCCAGGGACCCATAATGATAAAATATTTAACTATGGTAGAATGGCATCTTGTCAGCTGGTTGTGATTTGGTTTGAGGGTAATCGACTGAGTATATACATTTCCCATCTAGAGAGTAAGACAATCAATCACATCTTTAGGTACTACTCTGAATTGGCGATGTCTCTCTTCGTCTCCCTTTTCACAGATATTATTATCATAAATGCCTTTGCCAATTAATTAGTTAGCCGAGTAAGCCAGAATTTATAAATTTTGGCAATTGATTATGTGAAGTTTTTTAATTAGTGATTTTTTTTAACTAACAAAGAGTTTGTTTTTATTTGAAAGGTTTAAGTAATCTCAGAACTGAAGTAATATTAATCCTATTTTCTTGAGCGATGCTATTATTCGGAGAATTTCTATTGTAGCTCACTGCTTGAGTTGCTGAGTCACCGCTCACTTGGTTCAAGCCTAGTTCTCGAGCGATGCTGTTATTCAGAGAAATTCTGTTTGCGATTTAAACAGCTTTTTATGTCCTAAACAACTCCAAACACTCTCTATTGTACATAACCAAGTCATATTCCATCCAGGTGAGTGGTTGGTCATTATATTCTTCCTAGAAAACATCTTTTGAAGAGCCTACATCAATTCTATACCTTGAGATCATTCAACCACACTTTAGAAAACATCAAATCCAAAATTCTCAAAACACCAAATGACCCACTTCCGTATAATAAGTCAGAGTTTTAAAGATCGAGGAAGGTGACCAGAGTTCAGGTAGCACAAGAACGGGGAGTTTTTGATGATCCGCATGAGATAGACGATTTCAGGAGGTTGGGAGATGGTACAAGAACACGCAGTCCATGAGGGCCTTGGAGATTACAGAAAGTAGGTCAGAGAATACTAGGAGTAAGTCGAGTCTAGACCATACTGTAAGTCAATTCGTTTATAATGGATATTATTGGCTTGCGCTCGAAGTTTTTTGACCTGACAAGATTTCTCCGTGATCATTTTGTTGGTGTTATTTATTTTATAAAAAATACTAATTGTGACAATTCAACATAGGTTAGACTTGCTTGTGAGTTCATCTAGATTAATTATTATTTGTGAGCATTAATCACCTATTCATCCCCTCTAAGTGTTAATTGGGTCAAAATTCGATATTTCAATATCTACTATATGTATGCAATTTTCTTGATAGTAATTTTGATGTATTTATTACTTGTGCAACTTTTTGGTCATTACGGTAGTGTCTTATCTGATAACACTGCAGAATGGAATTTGCACCTTGCCAACCTGTTGATAGGATAAAGCAAACTTCCTGAAAATATAATAGATGGCATTCTAATGTGTTTGACAACACGTGATGCTGCAAAGACAAGTACATGATCAAAACAATGGAGGTATAAATGGATTAAACTACATCAACTGATATTTGATGTTACATTGTGGCAAGAATTAGAGAGTTCGCAAGAATTCATGGTAAAAGAGGAGGGAACTATGAAGTTCTTTGCTGTTCCTTTACCAGGTTCTTTTAGGTCACCGAGGACCCATAACACAGTTTAGTCTTGTTATTCCGGCGCTTGAAATATGTTCACATATTGACCAGGTGATCAATTTCTTATCATATTATGGCGTCGAAGAATTCATCTTTGGAATCGGTCAGGGATACAGAATTCCATCTTCACTATTGATGTATTTACAGTTTTTACATTTGAAACTTTCTGCTTGTTTCATCAATCCTTCTCCAACATTTAACGAATAGACTGGTTAGTCTGGAATTGTGTGACGTCATCTTTGATGCAGTATTACTACAAAGTTTGATATCTAGCTGCCCGTTACTGGAGCAACTGTTGCTGAATTTCCCAATTGAATTTGATTACTTGGAAATTGATGCTCCTATGCTAAAACTTTTTCATCTTCAATATTTTCGTTGTTCATCTATTTGTATAAAGAGATCCCAACATCTTGCAACAGTTACAGTTACTGCTTACGAGCATTATGAGGATGACGAATTCAAGTATGGAAACTGTTACTTCATTGGGTTTTTTGATTCTCTTCCTTCCCTTCATAAACTGTGCATGGACTGCCATTTTATGCTGGTATGGTTAATTATAAATGCAATCACGTGAATTCAAGTTAACTATGTCCGATCATAATTTTTCCACCTGCTTTCTAGACTTTATCAGCAGGTCAAGTCCAAACGGTGCTTCCAACTGCTTTAATCCACCTCAAAATTCTGAAGTTACTCCATATATATCTAGATTCAGAGGATGAATTCTCGCCTATAAATTTAAGTAACTGCAATTGCAGTTCCCTACAAAGATTTCAAGTCCCTGATTAGAACACTTCAGAAAAGTCTTTCTATTTCAATTATGCCTACAAACTTCATATTGTTATCTAATTCAAGAATTAGAGAATTAGACTTTTGACATAAATTAATGTCCGACATTTTATTGATGATAAATGAGAAATCAAACATTTTATAGTACATATTAATTTTTACCAAATTCCGTTGAAACTTCAAACAAAAACTTCAGTTTGCGTGCAAGACCCAGGAAAGAGAAGTCTGAAACCAAAGACTGAATTATTGCCATTTTCTCTATGCTTGGAACAAGGTCTTTATTAGGACCCTCGAAGTTGCCACATCTTTCAAGTTCCAGCAGCATCTAATTATTATTTTTACTGTTTTTTTCTGAAGACTTGGCTTGTTTTCTCATTTGCAATTATTCATGGAGTGGGTGAAAAGAAAGATAAGGTTCTTGCAAGGGACGAATGAGAAATTACCGAATGACACATTATCGCCTTGTTATATTGAAAATGGAGGCAAGCTGTTAGAAGGGCTTATTGCTAACTCTAATGTTAAGTATGATATTCCTAATCGCGTCTTTACCATTGAAGAACTTAATAAAGCAACAAACATCGATTTCCCTAGTCTACGATATGAGGATTCCAGATCTGTTATGCGGGATGGATTGGGCTATTACATCAGCGGCGTTTTTCAGCAACGGTCTATTCTGGTGAAGAAGTTCAATCCTTTTGAAGAGGCGTCCCATGCTGTGAACAACATTGTATTCAAGGTGCTGATGAACCGCCACAAAAATGTTTTGAAGGTCTTGGGTTGCTGCTTAGATTTGGAACTACCTGCTATTATCTATGAAATCGGGATGAACTATGGACTTCTATATGACCTTGTCGTTAAAAGGAAAGATGGGAATAATATTGGCAAATCACTCTCTTGGAGTAATCGACTAAAAATTGCAATAGAGGTTGCAAATGCTCTTGTTTATCTTCATACTGCATTTCCCACACCTATCATCCATAGAGATCTAGCCACAAAAAGCATTGTCATAGACAATGGTGTTGTTAAGCTTGTCAATTTCTCACTCTGCGTAGCATTGCCTCCCGGAGAATCACAGGTGGAAGTAGAATTAGCTGGGACGCGAGGATATACTGAACCTGAATACTTCACATCAGGCATTATCACAGAAAAGAGTGATGTCTACATGTTTGGAAGTATTCTCCTTAAACTCTTAACTATTCGTTGCCATTTCTATGTAAAGTGTGAAAATACTACTTTAGATGGTTATGTAAAAAACCACGTTGACAAGAATGAGTTGAGTGAAATTTTGGACCCAGTAATTTTAGGGGAGATAGGCGAAACAGAGCATCAATTGCAGGCTTTCTCGACACTTGCTTTGAGATGTACTCTTGACGGAGGGGCAGATAGGCCATACATAATCGATGTGGCAAAAGAATTGGTAAGGAGTCTATTCATCCCACTCGAAGGAGCAGCAGATAAGCCATATCGTCAAGATGTTATGTTGTTGGGTAAAACACTTTCTAGATTGTTATTTTGTTGGGTCTTGATGCTTACTAGTAATGTATGAACGTTTACTCGAGATAAGCTGTAGACTTTTGAAAGATCTGAGCATGAAACTTATGATCCTTTTTGCTGATGTCTTCATTTAAGGAAGTGTTGTCTATATCAATGGTTTAAGATGAGATTTTGTTTTAATGATGCATATATTTTGGAATTATACGAGAGGGTGTGACTAGAAAATACAACTAGGGACAATTTTATTTAGAAAAAAAATTTACAGTATACATGGAAGCAACGGTCCAAATAATGAACAAAATTCAAGTTTTAAGAACAAAATATGAGAGGTTGAGACATGAAAAACTAGAAACTTTCTAGCACTATTGCACGAAGGTTGGGGGAGGTGAAAATTTTCCTTGAAATATATATTTGATGAATCGTTTAAACCTTATATAAGAACATATTCTGATAGTAGTAGGAGGTGAAATATCTATTCCAATACTCTGTGATAGAAATTATAGTAACCAACTATCTGTAACTAAATGCCCTATGTAGTTGAATGCATTTAAACCTCCAAGAAAAAAATGTCATCCTTAATTTATTAAATTGATGGCTTGTATCTTGGAATGCTTGACAGTGTCGTTTATGCAGAAGAAATGTGTCAATTCTTTTGTAGCACAAAAAAATAATAATAATAAATAAATAAATTCACTCAATTAAAACTCTTCCGAAAATCTGTCTCTGTCTAAACAATTAATATCATTATGAAATTAAAGAATTCTGAAATCCCCTTTGGCAGCCACTTTGTAGCTTTCCTGGAATCATTGTTCAAGATTGTTGGCATAAATTTATGTCCATAAGACCAGGTAGGCACTAAACTAGGTAAGGAGACAAGAATAATACAGGAGCAAACCATAGAACCAGTTATGGATCAGGGTGTTAATATTGTTTTGACTTTTAGTTCCAAATTGGTGGAAGCTACTAAATCAAGTGGGGATGACATAGGCAATAAGGAATAGTCTAGTAAAACCATATGGGAAAATAGAACTTCTGCACACTTATGTTTATCATCGAATGCGATTTAAACAAGTCAGAATATAAAAAGAATCAAGAGTAAAAGAAAAAGAGAAGGATGGAAGTATATATGCTTAAAATGAAAGATGAGATCAATTTAACATAAAAATGAGAGTACATATGCTTTTGATGTTCTAAATATTACGAGATGCATTATAAATATTGATGAGCTCCTCATATAGCCCTCGGTGTTAAGCTATATGGAACAGCACATAGAAAACATTATCTTTAAGTTTTAGGAGTACCCAAAAATGCAATCTAACTTGCTCAAAAGTGTACAATACTCTACAAATTCAAGACACAAACTCAGGTACTGGTCATTTCTGACTCACCAGAATCGATCTCATTAGTGTCAATAGGAGCCAAGTCCAGATCCTCCACAAGCTTCCCCAGGATTTCAACAAATTAGGGGGAAACTTCTTATTCATAGTTCGAATCATTGCTCTCACCTCCTTCGTATGTCCATTCTTGGTTAGCCCTTCTGCTAAATACTTCAAACTATTAAAATCCGGAATCTTGTGTAACTTCACACACTCTTTAAACACCTTATATCCTGTCACATATCGATCTTACTCGCACAAATAAAATACCAAGGCCCTGAAAATAGTTGTATTTGGATTACAGCCTTTCGACCCCAACTCATCACACACCTTCTTTGCTTCATCCATTATACCATTTTTACAATAGCTTGTCATAAAGTAGCTATAGCATCAGGCTTTATCCCAGCATTACTCATTTCGTCAATTAACCTCTTATTCTCTTAACCCCCTCCACCTCCCCGCTATGAATATGCGTAAGCCTCACATTATACGCCCCAAAATCAGGAACACAACCCTTTTTTGTTACTCTCTCGTCCCAATAACTCTCCGACTCCTCACTCCTTCCCTTCTTGTACAACCCTTGTAAAATTGTGGCAAAAGTAATCAGAGTAACCCCAATCCCCTTCTCCTCCATCGCACTCAACATCTCTATTGCCATTTCAGGCGACCCCACCTCGCAGTATGCTTTAATCAATATACCGAACGTGAACTTACCAGGAGAAAGTCAGTATTTCGCCGGAATCTCATTAAAATAAGTGAGCACATGATCAAACAGTTTGGAGTGTACACAAGCAGTAAGCAAAGCATTGAAGGAGAGTGATGATCGAGGGGTGGCCAAACAGTCATTTCATCGAACGTTTTGAGAGCAATCTTGAACATACCGGTGACGCCATAGGATCGAACGAGGGAGGCAAGGAAGGCTTCTTCAGTAATTTGGGGAAGCGTTTTGCGGGACTCAAGAAATGATTCAACGTCGGAGAAGCAGTGGGATTTGGCCAAACGACGGACGGGGAACTCCTAGCACTATTTAGGGATGACAAGGTGGCGGGTTTGAGACCGGGACGGGAACTGCGAGCACTATTTAGGAATGGGCGAATGGCAATGTGGCGGGTTCGGAGAGAGACGGGTTCCCTTGTCGCATTACCCATTTAGGGCGGGTAAGGGTGATCGTGTTTACGTGCCTATATAATTTATTTATTTTTTTCTTTTGGATTTTTGATAATTTTTTTTAATGTCCTTATTCATTCAAATGAGACAATAATATAATTATTAAAATTTTTAATTAATTTATTTATTTTTAAAATTTAAATTATTCGAATATATTTGATAAACTAAGATTTTTATTGTTTATCATATTCTTTAAATAATCTTAGTTATCATCTTCTATTAGAATTAATAAAACTTCGTCGAGTTTTTTTATTAGGGCATGTTTGAGCCCCATTATTTCCTAATAATGCATTTTAGAATGGTAAATTGATGGAAAATGTATGTTTAAAAAATAAAGAAAAGTTTTGAATTTACGTATAATATTATTTTATTAAAAAATGTGTAGTTAAAAGTTAAAAGAAGAGAGAAAAATGTATTTTAAAAATAATAAGAATCAAACAAGGGCTTAAAATATTGAATTCTTAAATTAAAAAAAAAAATTAAACTAGGCAGGGTGGAGACCCCGTTACCCGTACCCGCCTCGAGGCGGAATTCCCCGACCCAATTACCCGACTAAGCATGTAATTCCCACCCCATTGGGAGATCCTCACGGGTATCGAATTTGACGGTTATTTTTGTCATCCCTAACACTATTGCACGAAGGTTGGGGAAGGTGAAAGTTTTCCTTGAAATATATATTAAATTTATCATTTAAACTTTATAAAAACATAATCTCATAGTAGAGACGAGGGTGAAAAATCTATTCCCTATCAAGACACAAGTTCAAGTCATCCAAGCATGACTTTTTGTGGTAGAAATTATAGGAGCTGACTACCTGATCTAAAATGCCCTATGTAGTCGAATGCATTTAAACCTCCAAAGGAAAAATGTCATCCTTAATTTTTTATTAAATTGATTGCTTGTACCTTGGAATGCTTGACTATGTCGTTTATGTAAAGAAATGTTAAAAAATTAAAAATAATTAAAAATAAAAAATTTAAAGTGCCCTGTACAAATTTCAAGTTGCTCAATTAAAACAATTCCAAAAATCTGTCTAAAAAATTTATACCGTTATGAAATTAAACATATAATGATCAAACATTTAACTATGGTGGAATGGCATCTTGTTTGGTTTGAGGGTAATCCATCAAGTACATGTATTTCTCATCTAGAGTTAGAGCACGACAATCAATCATATCTTTAGGTGATAGTCTGAATTGGCAATATGTCTTCTTTTGTCTCCCTTTTCACAGATATTATTATCCTAAATGTCTTTGCCAATTAGTTCAGATAGCCAAATAAGCCAGAATTTATAAATGTCGGCATTTGATTATGTAAAGTTTTTTAATTATTGAATTTTTAACTAAAAAACAATGTGTTTTATTTGAAAGGTTTAAGTTATATCTGAACAGAACTAATATTAATCCTATTGTCATGTAATAAACAGTTTAGTCCAATATCTATGTTGTGATATGGAATGTCATTCCACATAACACATGGTACATATATTTATGACATATTTGGTATGTTGGACTAGACAAAAAATGTCTCTGCGCCTTAGTCTTGATCAAGAAAAGCACTAAACGCACCATCAAATATTTAAGCCTCTTGCCAAAACGAGGCAAAATTGGAAAATACAATTGATATTGTCATGTGTCTTTGTTGCTTATGTCGCCTCTATTAAATAGATGGCGTTTGGCTTTTCTTTCGATTATATGTACAAGAAACCTACCTGTGGGACACGTCGGAGGCAAGTTACATTAAGTGATAGTTACTCGAATAGCTTAATGCAAGGGCACACAACTCCATTTCTTAATGTCCTGATCGTTTGGCCGCCCTTGCTTAACGATTGGGATAACATGAGTGACTACCTCAAACTGGATGAACTTGCCAAGTACCAACCACAGGATCCTTAAGCATGATTAAGTAAATCTCTAGTCCTTGAGGCAATTCTCCGACAGGGTAAATCCATTCAATCACTCGGTTTGCGGAGATTGAATATCGGAAAAACACAAGAAATGGTTTACCACAAAGGTGAAACACCCCATCCACACAAGTGTATATAAATTATGGTGCCTAATTCATATACAACAGATTTCTCCGATCACACACTACAAACTACACTGTTAACACGGAGTTTCCACATTGTAATAAGTAGGGACTTCAAGTGGACAATAATTCTTTTGGTAGATTTCAAGTATCTAAAACAATTATTCACTAAACCAATTAAGGATCGACTGATTGAGTAATGTAACCAACTGTGATTTGCGCAAACACTCATCCTAGGTGGATTGCTACCGTCCAATATCATGTTTTATATTCTTTGTTTTCAAATATTCGATAGTCGAGAGAGACGTGTTACGGAGTTAGACATGCCACGTGGTGTGATCAATCCTCTTTACTTTCTAATTTCAAACACACTAGGAATGCTGTCTTCACATGTCTTAAACAATAAACCCAATTTTGTATGTTTTGGGATATAAATAAAGGAAAATTTTTAACTTTTAAATTATTTGAATTAAAAAATGCGAGTTTCATATCTGCTAGGTTTTATTGTAATTAGCTATTCTTTAGATAAAATTAAAGTTAAAAAAGAGTTATAAAAGTTAGAGTTATTTGGGAGGTTGTATGAGTCAATTAGGAGTTTTTGGATTCAAGTATGGAACAAGGAAAAAAAGTAGCTAGAATAATGCTAACTGGCCGACCTTCAGTGCTTGAGCACCACCTTGGATAAATCAATAGAACCATGCCGCCCACCTAGAGCTAGCTCGCCGCTCGAGCGGCGATGTTTTCCAGAGAAATTTTGTTTGCGATTTAAATAGCTTTTTGAGTACTAAACAATCCCAAACACTTTCTACTGTATATAACCAAGTCATATTCCGTTCAGATGGGTGGTTGATCATTATATTCTTCCCAAAAAAACATATTTAAAAGATCCTACATCAATTCTATACTAGGAAATCTTTCAACCACACTTTGGAAAACATCAAATCCAAAATTCTCAAAACACCAAACCAACCACTTTCGTATAATATGTTAGGGTTCTGAAGATTGAGGAAGTTGACCAGAGTTCCGATAGGACAAGAACGAGAAGTTCTAGATGATCCACGTGAGATAGACGATTTCAAATGGTCGAAAGCTGGTGTAGGAGTAAGCGGTCCAGGAGGGTCTTGGAGATTACAGGAACTAATATTCGTGACTTTTTGCTTATAATAATTGATAAATTTAGATTCTGCATTAATCACCTATTCACCTCCCTCTAAGTGTTAGTTGGGTCAAACTTCAATATTTCAATATCTACTATATGTATGCAATTTTCTTGATAGTAATTTTGATGTTTTTACTACTAGTGTAATTTTTTGTTCATTACAGAATTGTCTTATCCAATAACACTGTAGAATGGAATTTGCACTACGCCAACCTGTCGATAAGATAAGCAAACTTCCTGAAAATATAATAGATGACATTCTAATGGTATCATAACAAATTGGTATCCGTTTTATTCCTAACAGATCGAGGCAAGAGTTTGATTCTTTATTCATAAGACGATAATGCTCAGAACAAGTTTTAAATGTCTTTCGATACTCTTCTTCCAATTTATAACAATCATATCTCATAATAGGTGCACTTCAAGCAGTGACGGATCCAACACTTGGCGAGCTCCAGCGGCCTCCCATGCTGGATCCGCCGGGAGGAGTTTTTTTTGTTGGGAACAGATTAAATTTTAAGCTTATATTACTTGTATTTCATTTTATTTTCAGTCGTGGCTTCTAGCTCTGTTGGTTGGAACTTGAATGTTTATGTTGGATGTTTCATGTTTGAATCCCCTTGCCAGCAAAAACTTATTTTACAATGCTTTTATTCTACATTTTTGGGGCCACTCGTGCAGGATCCATCGGGAGGAGTTTTTTTTTTTTTTTGTTGGGAAGAGATTAAATTTTAAGCTTATATTACTGGTATTTCATTTTACTTTCAATCGTGGCTTCTAGCTCAGTTGGTTGGAACTTGTATGTTTATGTTGTAAGTTTCATGTTTGAATCCCCTTGCCAGCAAAAATTTATTTTACAATGCTTTTATTCTACATTTTTTACAAAAATTCAATAGGAGGTGGACCAAAGGGTTCGGGTCCTATTTGATAGAAGTATTGGAAGCTTGACCATTACGCCACTTATTGGTTGCTGTCATTGTGTTTAACAAAGTAATATTTGTTAGGTTCTATCTGGTTTGCAAGTACAATTGCAAAGATTCGAACTCGTGTTCTTCTTTTAAATTATACAAAACTTGGCAACAATTACATTCGATGAGTCCAATTTATTCTTATAAGAAAATTATATATTTAATTTGAACAAAATAATTGTTATATTTAAATTTTAGACCTTGTTTGATTTTCATTTTTTTCAAAAAATATTTTTTATGTTCTTTTCAACCACACATTTTTCAATAAAATAATATTACACGCAAATTCAAAACTTCTATATATTTTTAGCTACACATTCTCCATCAAATCACCATTTTAAAATGTATTTTTTGCGAAAAAACGCAATAAATAAATAAATGATATCAAATGGACTCTTAATATTTTATTGCGACTGAACGGTCGATAACCGCCTGTGCTGGGTTGAACTTCTGAATTCACCCCTGACTTCAAGTTGCGTAAACCAAAGAAGATACTGGCATTTTTAATCTCTTAAATGAAACCATACATTTTGTAGTACACATAACTTTAATCAATTTTTCAATCATACAATTTTATCAAATTCCTTTGAAACTTCAAACAAAGACTTTAGCCTGCGTGCATGACCCAAGAAAGAGAAGTCTGAAACCAAAGACCTGGATGATTTTCTTTGATTTATTGCCATTTTGTCCGCATGCTTGGAATAAAGTCTTTATTAGGACTCTCAAAGTTGCTACACTCTTCAAGTTCCAACAGCATCTAATTATTATTTTTACTTTCTGAAGTTTTTTGAAGGCTTGTTTCCTCATTTGCTATTATTCATGGAGTGGGTGAAAAGAAAGATAAGGATCTTGAAAAGGAGGAATCAGAAATTATCGCCTTGGTATCTTGAAAATGGAGGCAAGCTATTAGAAGGGCTTATTGCTTCCTCTAATGGCAAGTATAACACTCCTCGTCGCATCTCTACGGTTGAAGAACTTAGTTGTTGATATGCTGATTTTCGTGGTCTATGAAATGAGGATTCCAGATCTGTTATGCGGGATGAAACAGGCTATTACATCAGCCGCATTTTTCAGCAACGGTCTGTCCTAGTGAAGAAGTTCAATCTTTTTGGCATCGGAGACAAAGGTCCATCCTATGCTGTCAACCGTATAGTAGTCAACGGTGCTGATGAATTGCCACAAAAATGTTCTAAAGGTCTTGGGTTGGTGCTTAGATTTGGAAATACCTGCTATTATCTATGAAATCGGCATCAATTATGGACTTCTCAATGGCATTCTTTTATGGAAGGAACTTCGGGAATAATATTGGCAGATCACTCTCTTGGAGTAATGACTTAAAAACTGCAACAGACGTTGCAAATGCTGTTGTTTATCTCCATACAGCATTTCCCACACCTATCATCCATAGAGATCTAGGCACAAAAAACATTGTCATAGACAATAATGGTGTTGCTAAGCTTGTCGATTTCTCACTTAGCATAGCATTGCCTCCAGGAGAATCACAGGTGGAAGTAGATATTGTTGTTGGGATGAAAGGACATCTTGATCCTGACTACATGACAACAGGCATTAGCACAGAGAAGGGTGATGTCTACATGTTTGGAATTATTCTCCTTGAACTCTTAACTGGTCGTTACCCTTTCTTCAATGTAGATGATGAATATCCTTCTTTATGGAATTTTGCAGAACACCACGTTGAGAAGAATGAGTTGAGTAAAATTTTGGACCCAATAATTTTAGGGGAGATAGGCGAAATAGAGCATCAATTGCAAGCTTTCTTGAGACTTGCTTTGAGATGTACTCTTGACAGAGGAGCACATAGGCCATACATAATCGATGTAGCAAACGAGCTAGAAAGAACTAGTAAGGATTCAAAGGTCTGTTCATCCACTTTAGCCCACTCAAAGTAGCAGCAGATAAGCCATATCGTCAAAGATATTATGTTGGCAAAAACACTTTCTAGATAATATGTCTATCTACTTATAAGCGACTACACACCAAGCAATAGGTGAATGCACTTGATGCTTACTAGTCATGGATGAATGTTTACTCGAGATAAGCTGTAGACTTGTGAAAGGTCTGAGCATGAAACTTGTGAAAGATGAGATCAATTTAACATAAAAATGAAAGCACGTATGCCTTTGATGTTCTAAATATCAAGAGATGCATTATAAATATTGATGAGCTCCACATATAGCTCGCGGTGTCAAACTGTATGGAACAGCGCTAAGAAAACATTATCTTGAAGTCTTGTGACTACACAAAAATCCAATCTAACTTACTCGAAAGTGTACAATACTCTTCCAATTTAAGACACAAAGACTCAAGTACTGGCCATTTCTGACTCACCAGAATCGACCTCGTTAGTGTCAATAGGAGCCAAGCCCAGATCCTCCACAAGCTTCCCCCAAGCCTTCAACATATTAGGAGGAAACTTCTTATTCATAGTTCGAATCATTGCTTTCACCTCATTCTTATGTCCATTCTTGGCCAGCCCTTCTGCTAAATACTTCAAAGTATTAAAATCCGGAATCTTGTGCAACTTCACACTCTCTTTAAACACCTTATACCCTGTCACGTGTCGCCCTTGCTCGCACAAATAAAACACCAACGTCCTGAAAGTAGTCGTATTTGGATTACAGCCTTTAGACCCCAACTCATCATATACCTTCTTTGCTTCATCCATCATACCATTTTTACAATAGCTCGTCATCAAGTAGTTATAACTAATAGCATCAGGTTTTATCCCAGCATTACTCATTTCATCGATTAGCTTCTTAACCCCCTCTACCTCCCCACCATGAATATGCATAAGCCTCACATTATACGCCCCAACATCAGGAATACAACCCTTTTTAGTTACTCTCTCATCCCAAAAACTCTCGGCCTCCTCATTCCTTCCCTTCTTGTACAACCCGTGTAAAATTGTGGTAAAAGTAACCGGAGTAACCTCAATCCCCTTCTCCTCCATCTCATTCAACTTCTCTATTGCCATTTCAGGCGACCCCATCTCGCAATACGCTTTAATCAATATACCGTAAGAGAACTTATCAGGAGAAAGCCCGTATTTCGCAGGAATCTCATTAAAATAACTGGGCACACGATCAAACAGTTTGGAATGTACACAAGCAGTAAGTAAGGCATTGAAGGAAAGTGATGATCGAGGGGTGCCCAGATCGGTCATTTCATCGAACGTTTTGAGGGCATTCTCGAACATACCTGCAACGCCATAGGAACGAATGAGGGAGGCAAGGAAGGCTTCTTCAGTAATTTGGGGAAGCGTTTTGTGGGACTCAAGAAATGATTCAATGTCGGAGAAGCGGTGGGATTTGGCCAGACGACGGACGGTGAACTCCTGGGCGTAGCGAACGGAAGAGGTTGAGGAGGAATGGTTATTGGAGGATGTAAAGGAGGAGTAGATTTGAAGGGCCATGTCCGGGTCGTATTCGTGTCTTAGTTTGCTTTTGGTTTGGGAAATGGACAAGGGCCCGGACAGTTTGGCTGCGGTAGCAGTAGCGGCGGCTGCGGTGGTGGTGCAGAGGTGGCGGGCATGGCGTAGGGCGATGGAGGAAGACATTTTGGCCCTGTACTGTCTAGGGTTTTGGAAAGAAATAGAGTGAAAATTCTTTAGGGTTTATAATCGAATGCAGCAGTTAAAGGGGATTGGATTTCATCAATAACATTTTCAATTTCATATTTCATATTTCATCATCATTTATCAAAATATACTAAAATTTAATTTTAATTCCTAACAAATAAGGGTTTAGAATATAAAACTCTTCATGGGAACTGGAAACAAATTTGTTAAGTACCAAGCTAGGTAGCAATTACATAATATTAAGCCCATGTATAACAACCACGTGGGGAATAAACATGAATTAAATTGTTGATTCATTTATATCTAAAGTCATATGACTCATTTAATTAAATCTATAAAATATAACTATTTAAATTGGTGTTTTAATACCACTTATGCTAGATAGTACTATTTTAACAACAAAATATACTTCATATCCTATCCCACAATGTAGAAAATTGAGGTAGGAACTTATAAGGTGTTTCCCACCTCGTACACCTTGTACTTGATCAGACTCTCATTTGTTATAGATTTAAAAATAACGTTAACAAGTAAGTAAATAGAGAAATATTGTAATAAATACTATTTTAATCTCCATTCTTACCTCACTACCTAGAAAATCGTCAACGGAATCGGGAGATATTGCCATCCTTTTATAAGTTCATGGATTTTTACCATGTTCAATTTGAGTATTTGTCGAGTTGTTTGAACAAAATCATCAACTACTTTGAAAAAATCTAGAAGCACGTTAAAATTTTGAAATCAAAGTTAACGATTAATTTCATCAAAGGACTCAAAATTACCATACAATTTCCAACTGCTCATTTTGTAAAATCCACCCTTTCTTTTTCACAAAATCAACTTTTTAGCTCTTTTAAACAATCTCTTAATGTCAAAATGAAATGTCTCATTAGTTTTATTAAGGGTTAGAGATATTGGGTAATTGCCTCAAAAGTCAAAAGTTGTAGGACTTTTATTGCAAATAATAAAAAGTTAGTTATTGTATGGAAAACTTCTAATTGAAGTTGAGGCCGAATCCTCGCAAAATTTGGTCTCCAATTTACAGTCGATTTTGGAATCTTGCACGTGAAGGAATCCTTGTTGAGTTAAAGAAGCCTTGTTTGAATTTAAATTAAACTCTTCTACTTGGTTATTGATCCTATAAATAGTGGATATATTTCATTATTTTGGACATGGCCAGAGAGTTGATCTGAGAGAAAAATATTGCGAGCCTAACATCTTGAGACTTTTCGTACATTTGGTAGAAAAGTAGGTGTGGTAAAGTTCGGGTTTATTTTTTTCTTTGTAATACTTTGGGATTGGGTTGGTGAGTGAACTTCTACATAATTGTAACAATTTTTCATATGGTGAAAAGCTTTAGCGGTCTATTTAATTTGTGTGTTATATTCTTTATTTTTCTTGTTTGATAATATTTCTCTGAACAACAAAAGGTCCTACGAGTAAATAGAAATAAAGGGAATTGGCGTAAAATTTCCCAACAAGTGGTATCAGAGTGTTAGGTGGTTCGGAGTATTGGAGCAACAAAAAAAAATGCCGTCATTGAAATATAACGTAGAGAAATTTGACGAGAGAATCAATTTTGACTTGTAGCAAGTACAAGTTAGTGATTTATTGATTCAAGTTGGACGGATTGCACTAGGCTTTGAAAGGAAAATCAACCAAGAGTTCTGACAAGAAAGTTGAATCCAGTATGAGCGATGATGATTGGGAAGAATTGGATTTGAAGGCTGCAAGCATGATACATCTCTGTCTGGCTAAAAACGTTCTTACAAATATTCATGGAATATCTATTGCAAAGGAATTATATGAGAAGTTAGAAGAACTATATCAAACGAAAAGCCTCTCAAATCGGTTGTACCTGATAGAGAAATTTCATTAATTGCGCATGGAGGCAAGTACGAAAATCTTAGACCATCTGAGTGTTCTCAACGAGATTGTTTCAGAACTGGAGGCTATTTGGAGTAAAGATAGATACTACGGCTTATCTGGTCTCTTCTGTCTACCTATGAACATATCAAACCAATCTTATGTATGAGAAAGAAACTGTGAGTTTTACAGAAGTACAAGCAACTTGATCTCAGAAGAAAGAAGATTAGGGGACATAATAGTCTATCTAACAATCTGGTGCTTGTGACTGAAAAGAAGAAGAACAGCAACTCAATGAGAAATAAAATAACTTGTTGGAACTGCGGTCTGAATGGACACGTGAAGAGAAATTGTCCAAAAGGTGTAGCAGAGTCGGCTAACTGTTTGGGGTAGGACAATGCGTCTCTCCTGGCGGAGGAGGACGCGGATGTAGTGCTGTAAAATAAGATGGGAACATCCTCATGGCATGTTCTCAGTTGTCATGATAGAAGATGTGTTCTTACTGGCATGGGTCAGCATATCTGCACATAACATTGATTGACATTTGATGCAAGGTATGTAGGTATGTGGTGGTATTGTAATGTCAATGGCTAATGAGCTCTTTAAAAAAGTCAGTTGAAGAGTTGCACCATAACTATCACCAGGGTTGTTTCGACATGTAGCTAATGAAATGCTCGGAGTTCGCGAATAACTCTGAGTGGTTATACTCACATGGTGGAATATGGGACTGTTAAAGTGTGCCAAAGGCTTACCTGTTTTTTCCAAGTATTGTGATTAAAAGTTGTAGAAGAGATGACAAGATTTTGACTCTTTTTCGACAAGGTGGAGATTGTTGGGTAATTACCTCAAGAGTCAAAAGTTGGAGGACTTCTACTGCAAATAATAACAAGTTAGTTATTGTATGAATCCATGCAGAACTTAGTCTCCAATTTATAATCGGTTTTGAAATATTGCACATGAAGGAATCATTATTGAGTTAAAAGAATCTTGTTTGAGTTTAAATTAAACTCTTCTATTTGATTATTGATCCTCTAAATAGCGGATGTATTTCATTATTTTGGATGTGGCCAAAGAGTTAATCTGAGAGAAAAATATTGTGAGCATAGCATTTTTAGACTTTTCGTATATTGAGTAAAAAAGTAGGTGTGGTAAAGATCAGATTTATTTTTTCTTTGTAATATTTTGGGATTGGATTGGTGAGTAAAGTTCTATATGATTGTAATAATTTTTCATATAGTGAAAAACTTTAACGATTTATTTAATTTATGTGTTATATTCTTTATTTTTCTTGTTTGCTAATATTATTTTGAACAACAAAAAATCCTACGAGTAAATAGAAATAAAGGGAATTGACATAAAATTCCCCAACAAGAGAAGCTATATGTAAGCTAGTAAATCAATTTATCATCTTAAAATAAAAATAATCTACTCTTGTTTTCTTATTGTAAAAATCACATTGACTAATACTCGCTCAACTCAATTAACTGAATTTATCTTCCTGTTTGTTTCTTATTTTTGGAAGAATGAGAATGAAAAATATAGTCATTATGAGTCTCACACAAAATATAAAAATTCAAATTTGATAACTTGATATGATGAATAACGATCATATTTTTCATTTTGATGAGGAAAGAATGGGAAACAAATGGAGCTATATTTAGGACTTGTTGAGCAAAACTTTTGCTTCTTGTATATAAACTTCTTGAATAAGTCAATTTTCAACTATTTTTCTTTAAAATCTCTTCTAGCTAGATAAAACACTTTCAAAAATTACCAAACAAGTCCTAAGGAAGCGTGCAACTTTTGATTTTTCAAATCCCAGTCAAACTACCCCTTTTAACAACTCAATATTTGGAGCACAAGGTTCATAACATTTCAATGTTACACCCTTTATATTAATTTCTGAAAGCTGTTAGAAGCAATAAACATGAACAATCACGATCTAACAAGAGTCCTATAATGCCCGGCCAACCAATAGCCAAAATGAGAAAATGGCCGTACTTAGTTAGAAACTAATTTAGCTGTACAATGAATAACCTGTATGTAAATGAAGTATTTCGAGACCTATCATCTTTCTCTTCGTCTGCTTTTCTATGTTTGATTATGCGGTGTGAGAACATCAACGCATACACTAATCATACTCCGGTGAGCTGATCTGAATCCGGACAAATAGTATTCCTGTTAGTGAACAAATAAATTGGCAGAGAAGTATGGTAATGGTGTAGCACCCGCAAAAAAATTCCACATACAAGGTTTAATTTTGCAAAGGCACTTATAAGAAAGTTTTGATAGTACAAGGTGCCTACTGCATCACTTCGACCAGGGTACAAGGGTCAGGTTCACATGTAAATTGAATACCACAGACCTCGAACACGAGCCAAGCTGTAACACTCAAGTTCTTTAATTCATTTAAGAGAATCAATACCCTCGCAAGCCGTTATAATTTTTCCATTTTCATCAAATATCAAATAAGAATTATTCGGATGAACCACGGGTACCGACTATAAGGCCAAACAATTACCTTGTTCCACAAAAAAACAGCACATGTTCTTGCAATAGCAAACAATCGAAAAAGAAGTTCCTGAAATGATCAGATACTCAAGATTAGGAATCGTATACACGTTTAATGGCTAGAAAAACAGACATCTCAGTTTCGTAGCAAATAAAAAAAAATTAATCTGTAGCAAGTAGTAAACCCAATCCAATATGTAACTTGGTACATGCACAGTATAGAGCCCCTTGGATGAAAAAATCGTATTTAATTGATCCACAGAATAATATGGCCAATTTGAGAAGTAAAACAGCTCATATCTTGTAGACTTGATGCCAATGTCAACCAGCCCCCACGCTCCAAAGGAAAATTAAATAAATAATAATTAAAATTAAAATTAAGAACCATGGATACACTGTACCAGCATGAAATCATATATATTTAATAAACTTTAACGTTAAGAGCCCCATTATTTAAAAATTCATGTTTTCCCAAATTCACTTTTAACCACAAATTTTCCCAATAAAATAATTTGCACGTAAACCCAAAACTTTTCTCTACTTTTTAGTCACATATTTTCCAAAAATCAATATTACAAAATTCATTTCTGTGAAAAATGGGGCTCAAACAAGGGATTAACGTGTTCTTATTACAGAGCACTCATCCCCAGTGTAGTTGGTATCCTGTGTATATTTAAATCATCCTATTTCCATTGGAAGGTCGAATGTTCAAAGAGCTACTCAGGATCTCAAGAATACATCCCTTACTGCTTCCAAAGAAACAGGTTGCCTGCCATCTTCAACAAACGACTTTTGTATCACAGGTCCACAGCCATCTTAATTGTTTTGTATACACAATACGTATATGTAAACACACATTCCTTAGTCTGCGTATATGTAGTTTACATTAAATAGACCTATTAACTTTTCAAATTCCAATATGTCACGATCGATTGGGAAAATATTCAAGGGTGATATAAACTGAAATTAGCACCAGACATGCACTGAAATATAACTTCAAGAAATGATGTTGATCATTTTTTTCAAAATGCACAACTTAGACATCAGAATAACTTGAGCACCAAGGCACTTCAGGGCAAACTCGGACAGAGAACATCAGATCACAATGCTCTATGTAAACAAAATAAGCAGAATTTTCTTTCTTGAACACAAGAAGCTCGATAACTTCATGTAATTTAGTGATTTTCCATCAAGTCATGTGGTGAGGTTGTGCTTTTTCACTCTTCTATTTATCGTAATTCATAGTTTATATGCTCATTCATACCTTATAGACTCACATATGATTTGGTTGAATGAACTTTACTTTTGTGGATTTCCATCACCACTTTTAAGGACCCATGCAGAACCTTGTGATACACATATTTCTTGTAAAACCTGCAGGTCATAAGGGAGTAAATAAACCTAAATTAGCAAGCAATTTATTCACAAATAAGTCATTGATGCTTCCAACAATGATAACAGGGAAAAGGACAAGAGGCTCGGTAGACCAGTAAAATATCTCTGTTCTCATCCTAGTAACAACTGTTCTGCTTGGGAAACTGATAAGAAGCTATGGGACTGTTTTCTTAGGAAACCACGTGCATATAATTTCCCACAAGGAGGTCTGACTTGAGACATTCAAGCGATAATCAGAAAATTTGATGGGTTGTTACTAAGAGTACTCTTAATTATTGAGGGAATTCTAAAATGCATGGGGAAATTTCTAAGGAGCGAATATATCTTCCCTCACATCACGTCACCAGCTCTTAGAATTATATTCGCTACACATTTCTCTGCTTCATAATTCCATTATTTAGCTACTTTGAGCATAATGCTAGATTAAGTCCCAACTGCTCATTTAAAAGAAGTGGGTGACATAGGTTGTGTAATGCTTAAGAGCCTTTAATAGGAAGGAAAGACATTGGAAGCAGTCATGATGCTAGATTAAGTCATAGATGCTAGATTAATGCAAGATCATTAGGAGGCCTCCCTCCCAACCACAAACACCCACACAATGAGAGTGGTAATCCCCTATCATCTCCTGTGACAATCTCAATCTTGCAGCCTTTGAAAGGCCTAAAAAATTAATGAAAACCTAATTATCAATTTTTCAGGAAATAGTAAATTCGCCTCAAAGGGATCGGGGACAGATATTTGATCTCAGCACCTAAAACAATTTCATCACAACTCACAAGTAATTGTAAGCTTGACCTTCTGATATTCAATCTGAGGTATATCCCTTTTAAGTTCCATCTTAGCAGCCTCGACTATGGGAGCCTTTTTGAGCTTTGTATTTGGTCCTTCAGCAATAAGAAGTCAATGACAACCTACCTCGAAGGGAAAGAACCACATCAATAATTATTAACAATATAAAAAGACGATCCTTTCTTATAAAGAAAAGTTGGTAAAAGAAAAAATATCAATGTTCTAGGTCCGAATAAGTGAAGGCAGGTCTAACCTGAATGGATCATATTGTGGATGATCTGGTGATGATTTTGGAACATAAACACCATGAATATTAAACGCAAATTGATTAATGATTGCTTGAAGCTCATCAGGGAAAGCACCAATGCTGTTTGCTGCAGCAACTGCCTCTTTGGCAATCCCCTAGAACAAGCGGACTCAGAAACTGCCAAGTCCCTCAAACATTGGCAACTTTGTTGAAAACTAGCATACGTTGACAAGCAAACTAAATTTCCACAGGAAAACCCTACCACTCTGAGGATGAAGTTAAATTCGCTAGATTAAAGGGTATGTTACCTTGAATAAAGTTAATTAAATAAGAAAATTCAAACTAGTTCCTTTTATCTTTCCATTGAGAATCTAAATAATATAAATAACAAAAAAAGTTCAAATATGGTAATGGTTCATTGGCATTTTGTTAAGCCATGTCAATTGCACCAACCCAGCTAATGCAAAAATGTAATCTTACTAGTGTCTCATGCTAAGTGCAAGCAGAGAACTAATTCACGTGACCACCCATCTTCCCAACTCTTCCACTAACTATATCATGTCTCAATTTAATGAACCACGGCCAGAAAAGGCATGGATGAAAAAATCACAGCAAAACTTATTGCGTGTGAAAAAAAAAATCGTCAAACATTAATCAAATCACATGCAAAATAACTGTTAACCTACAATTAGCTTCTGTGAGCTTTAGGATATAAAATGTCAATGCAGTGACGATAAATATCTTCAATCACAAATATGACCAACTATTTGAAAATAAGGACTTGATGTAATAAAATGATCTCACTTGCAACCCTTGATGCTTTTGAAAAGTTTCTGAAGGGCTTCATTAAAGCTTCTCGAGTCTCTTCTGGCATTGGAGTCCTCGAGGATACCCCATTTGAAGTTTTCAGAGTTACTTTACTGGAACTCATTGACGTGGCAAGATTGTTTATGACTATAGACTTCGACGCATTTTTCATACCAGGTCCATTTCTTCCTCCAAAAAGAAGATCATTTAACTTCTTTTCCAAGGCCTCCCATGCTTCTTCTTTCTTCTTTGCAACAGTAGGATTGAGTTTTAAGAATCTGCAATCAGGAAGCTCTCTGAGTTTCCAATCACTAAGTGTTTAATACAGCAACACTTTTTGACTTAGCCCTTGCTTGATTCTCATTCTTGTCAAAAAATACATTTTTTAATAGTGTATTGATAGAAAATGTGGTTGAAAAATAAAGAAAAGTCATGGATTTTCGTGTGATATGCTTTTATTAAAAAATATGTGGTTGAAATAGAGTCAAATCACTGTTGAAGAATATATTTTGATGAAAAAATGGGACTCAAACAAGGGCTTAAAATCATATAGTCACATAAAGGAATGAATATCAAATATTGAACAGCAGCTTAACTACACAAAGAGACGCGAATCCTCCTGGAAAAATCATTTATTCATCCTCTATCAATCTATGCTATATACAACCAAAGAAATACAAGAATTGTGTTCTCATCGCTATAAATCAAGTTAATTGGAATAGCAACAAATCATATTGATTGTCGTCGTACAAATTGGGCAAACAGATGAACCAAATGTGTACCTCTCCACTATCCTTGTTCTGGCATGATGGCTTGGTCTACAAAGGTACTAAGCGTCTCAAAGATAGACCCCTACCTCTAATAATATTCCAATACAAGTTTGTTATTCATTCACTATTCTAGAGTATTCCATAGTTAGTTGGCAAAAGGGTAAAATTATAATAGAAAACTAGTAAATTCTCTATAAATGTAATGGGGGGAGCTAGGATATTCATTCAAGAAATATTGGGAAAATTTGGGGAGAGACCAGGCGTCTCGAAAGCCTTGGAATTGTTCTGTGTCTATTTTCACAATTAAAGCAATAAAATAGCAGTTTGATATACAGTTCTCATTGTTTCAGTAAACAATTCAGCCTCTTCAAATCAGGTTCCTATCAATTTGGTACC
This sequence comes from Olea europaea var. sylvestris, assembly GCF_002742605.1. Lineage (NCBI taxonomy): Eukaryota > Viridiplantae > Streptophyta > Magnoliopsida > Lamiales > Oleaceae > Olea > Olea europaea. Next base: position 68,935 of record NW_019233576.1, read on the forward strand.
AAAGCAATCGATTCTCGGATAAATGAAAGCTAATTTTAGCAGAGAATTAAAAGAGAAATGGAGCTTGCTATTTAATCGGTTTGAGAAGATGGTAATGCAACGGGAAAGGGGTCGAGAGGGTGAGTCAGGGCTTGATTCATAAGCCAGCTAATTATATCAATATTCCATGGAGAAAATACAGATTGGTGGGTGTCAGAGGCGGAGGCAGAGAAGATTTTTTCAAAAAATCGGTTGTCGGAAGTGGAGAAAATAGAGGCCGCCATAGCTTGTTTTGATGGTGAAACATCGAATTGGTATGAGCAGTTAGATCAACTACGACCGATGTGTACATGGGATGAATTGAAGGGGTTGATGAAGGCTCGATTTCACAGGAAGCAAATCTCCATTGTTGAGGAAAGTCCAGTATGTAAGCCTTGAGGGATGGTGAATTGGATGATAGAGGTGAAAGAACGCCTATATCAATTGCAACTAACTCCAGCACCATTGCAGGAGGAGGAGGAGAAATCCACGGTGGCAAAGCACAGCGAGAGGAAGGAGAACGAGGTAGAAGCAACTTCGGCCAAAACCACAGCTAACTCTGAAATTTCAATCAAAATCGAGAGGAAGGAAAACGGGGTTGCAGAGATTTCACATGAACCGATTGCTACCTCTGATATTACACCCAAATTAGACGATGGCGGAGTGAGTACCGAAGGAAAGAAGGGCAAAGAGGAGAGCTGCCGCTTGGACAATCTCAACCCGAGATTAATTGGAAAAAGTACCGAAGGAAGGAAAGGCAGAGAGGAAGGGTATAGCTGGAAAAGTAGACACCTGATATAGACTGAAATGGAATCACCATGGGCCTATTTGGGAGCGATTTATTCACCCAAAAAATTGATTTTTTGACCATTATTTTACTATTTCAATCGTCATATTTGACTTCTTCTCTCACAGGTGAACCCAACTTTCCTCCTAACGATCAAAAAATCAATTCTCAAAATCACTCCCAAACAGGCTCCAGATTTGGGCCAAATTTTGGGATTGACCCAAAGGACTGAGGGTAGGTATGACTCATGGAAAGAGGCCCATTCCACTTACGACCCACTTAAGGCCAAAACTAATTCATATAGCCCAAATCTACAATCTCATTGCCTTTTAACCACACATCCAACCCCTACAGCCAGAACTTTCCTCGGACCCTCGCGATCCATCAAAAGGCAGCCACAGTCTCCTTAATCCTTTTGGAGACAGCAACCCAAGGTGCGACACCCTTCAAAAAGTCGATGATTAAGAATTACATATGCAAAGAGAGTTGCAGGTCTTATTGGTACAAGAGGGTGATGGGGATGATCAATTAGATTGGTCAGAAGAGGAAGAAGATTACAAATTGGAGAGTTGGTTGACCTGTCACTTAACGCCACAATGGGTCTCACCGCTCCAAAAACCATGAAAAATAGGGGACCCATTTTTGAGCAATCAGTAATAGTCGGGATTGATTGCAGAGCTACACCTAACTTCATTTCAACGAAGTGGGTTGGTCAATTAGAGCTGCAGACCACAGACACAACAAGCTACAAGCTCTAATACCAATTTGTTAAGGTTCCAATTGCAATTTGTAAACAGAAAATATGTTGTTGTTATTAATTGAAGAAAACTAAGAAAATTTTCAGCAATGGAACAGAAACAATAGCCATTCGAGAGGGCTAAAACTCTCCTAAAGTTCTCTCTTCTACTCACTCAATATCCTCCCCTCTATTGCTAGCTTCTACCTTTATTTATAGATCTCTTCTAATAGAATTCAGTTTTGCCTCTCCACCAACTTGGATATTCTGTTTCTAGATCCTTCTAGAATAAGTGAGGTGGATTGGAGCCTGTCATTACTTGCCCCTCCGAAATCCACCTTGTCCTCAAGGTGGAAGTTTAGCTTAGGAGTCACTTAGTTGGAGAAAGATACAACATTTCTGGCATCCCAAAAGTCCGTGTCTGGAAATGCTATCTTCAACATTTGAAAGCAAAAATCATGCACTTTCTTGCTTCAGTTCTTAGTTGAAATGGGAAAACATAGCATTGCATCCCCAGCATCAACATAAGCTGCACATATGACATAAGCTCCCTCACTCCTAAGTAATCAGATTTAACGATGCATATATCGATCTTTCCTCCCCTTCTATACTTGGTAGCCCCAGCACTTATTAATGTCTTGTTTATAGGCCCCCAACCCGTTCTATTAATTCTTCCTTGGGTCCCCTGGAGAATGACAGAGTATTCATCAGTTTGGTCATTGCGGACTCTGGCTATGCGCTTGAGGTGAATACCAGAAATTAATCCCATAAAAGGGTTGGTGGTGATGTCCACTTTGTCTTCCTCTTTTCCACCAGAAGAGTCACTGAAAGTGATGCTTGATTGGATTCTTCTCCCGCCACCAATGTATATTTGTTTCCCTTGCAGCCATGGCAACATTGCACCTAAAAGCAGTTTGAAGGAATTCTGTATTTTAGGTGGCAGATTGTGGTTCCTGGACATATTAGAAACAAATTTAGCCTTAGGGATTGAAGAGATCTGGATCAAGCTCATTTTATCACTTTGGTTCATTTTTTGGAAAGCCCACAAAGGGATGCAACCAGTTATGGAATTTGCATGAACAACATTTTAATGATAGGTGGACAAATGGCTACACAGGCTAACAACTACAGCAAGCTTACTCCAAAAATAGTTCAACTGTATGGAAATCCAAATTTTGAAGTTGAACCACGCTTTCACCTTGAGGACAAGGTGGTTTTTGGGGCGGCGGGTAATGATAGACCCCCACCTCTAATAATATTTCAATACAAGTTTGTTATTCATTCACTATTCTAGAGTATTCCATAGTTAGTTAGTAAAAGGGTGAAATTGTAATAGAAAACTAGTAAATTCTATATAAATGTAATGGGGGAGCTGGGATATTCATTCAAGAAATATTGGGAAAATTTGGGGAGAAACCAGGCCTCTCGAAAGCCTTGGAATTGTTTTGTGTCTATTTTCATATTTAATGCAATAAAATAGCAATTTGATTTACAGTTCTCATTCCTTCAGTAAACAATTCAGCCTCTTCAAATCAGGTTCCTATCACTCAGGATATAAATTAAACCAAAAAAGGAGAAGAAGCAGAAAAGAGCCAAAGACTACTATTGCATGCAAAGTAAACTTGAAGCAAGGACATGAAATGGTATGGACATTTATATAACTCCGCTTAAGCACATTTCAGATCTATCTTGAATTTTATATAGGTATTATCTACGCATATTTTAATGGAAATGGTGTGCAAATATGGATTGAATGGCCTTGCAAGGGCCTAGATAGCTTTTCCAGTCATCACCCACATATCCAAAAAGAAATAAAAAGAAATAGGCTTCCTTAACTGAACAAGTGATGCTTTCATTCAAGAAAGAAATAGTTGTTCTTAGCATCCAATTGAAAGAATCAATGAGACTGAAATGGCTACAAACTGGCGAAAAATAAAATTAGCAGCAAGCAAGTGAACAAAAGGGAAAACCACATGCTTCTTTGATGCCGCTAAAGGTTTTTCTTCCTTGGGCTCTTCCACATTAACAGCACCTTCACCATTACCAGTTTCAATTTTCTTATTTTTAGAATCCCTGGGCTTGAGTCCTTGCATTGATTGTCGGAGCTGCAGAACTGAATTAATAGGAGTTGTAAGAACTCAGTCAGATTTGGAAAGGAACCTTAACAGCAAATTCTAGCTATACAGAGAGAATTAGAAATGAAAATAAAGCGAGTACTCAGAGATCATAGAACGTGCCTTATTTCCTCCTAACCCCAAGGTCCTCAACAGCATACCCGCTTGTGTGAAGTGGTTCCCATGATGAAGCAAGAGTCTACCAAGAGATCACAAGCAAAAAGATGATGCATATTTTACCTCTTTTAATAAAGCCATGAGTAACACAACTAATTCTCAAAATCAGAAAGTTAATAGTACAGAAAACAATAGGAGGGTAAGCATGGCCAAAATTTGTCTCTATGAATTCATCTGAGCACCTTTTTGTCAACTTTAAGATGCTGTTAGGATTGTCGAGTTGAACTTTACCTCTCCCCAATCTTTGAATGAGTCGGCTTTCCATCCTTTAAATGAAGGATCATGGCTTTATGGACTCCTATGCATATTATAGTCAGGTACTATAAATGCATATAATGGGGGGAAGTTGAACCTGCTTTGTTATCTGCACTTTAGGATCAGCATCACAATCATAGTTACTGGAATCCACATTAACTGCCAAATCAACTTCAAATTCTGAACTTGCTGGCTTCACCGTTACCTGAATAATCAACCACAAATTCTCATAATTTCTACATTGTAAATTAACAGAATGCAGATTCTTTTATCATGATATAAAAACATCAATCGTGTTTTAATATTGTGTAACTCTTCACATCTGTCCTCCAATTCATATGGCCGCCATACTGGCGCCTCCTTGGATATTACAACACATACAACTACAAATACAAAAAATAAAAATCAACAGTATGCAAATTTATTTAAAATAAAAATGCAAATGGCCTCTTCACCAAATGATAAAAACCTTAAACTTGATTGCCCTAGTATTAGGATCAATAGGAGAAGCAAAATACACATCAATTTCTCGAACAACGTCGTTCGGAGCTTCACCTCCCGCGTCTTCTGTTTCATGCATCATCTCTTCCTTAGTTTCATTTTCATTTCCTTCATCCGGCTTCACTTCAACTTCAACATCCATTTCGACCCCATTTTTATTCGGGTTCGGCGTCACGTTCCTCCTTTTTAGTAGAGACAGTAGAATCAGATTCCCCTGGGCGATAACTCAACTGAACGAGATTGACATGGTTCGTTTTTGGTTTTGGGTTTGAACTTGGAGCCCTTGGGCGCGAACCGGGTGGGTCGAGATGGGCCCCGCGTCGGGTTAACCAGCAAGTCGTCCAGGTCCATGTCCTCCGTCAATGTTTCTATGATTTTTTCTTTGATTGTGAATAAAAATTGGGTGGCAAGAAAATGAATTTTAGGGAATTAAATTATTTAAAATTTGTTTTATTGAGAATTGTCAATTAAATGTGTTTGATTGATATAATTTTTATTTAGAAAATGTTGAAATTTTCTATATTTTGATTTCGTTTGACTTTGTTTTTCATAGAAATTGTCAATTCAAGGAATAGAATTTATTCCGATGGTAAAAAAAATTAAGCTCTTGTTTGAGCCCCATTTTGATGGGAAAATAAAATTTTGAATAGTATATTGATGTGAAATGTGTGGTTAAAAAATATGGAAAAGTTTTGGATTTACGTGTAATATTATTTTATTGAAAAATATGTGGTTGAAATTATGTCAAAATACTGTTGAAAAATTCATTTTCTCCAAAGAATGGGGATCAAACAAGGACTAAGAAAAAAAGCTGAAAAACCAAATTTCACCAAAACATGAGAATTGGTTATCCACAAAATCAAGGAAAATCCATGACGAATTGCTGGAAAAATTTTTCAATCAAACAACGACAAAAGGTGGAAAATGGAAAATCCATGGAAAATGGACTAAATCAAACAAGCTCTAATTTCAATACTAAGATGATGAGAGGAGAGAATTTACTCTTTAGTTTTGTGATTACTACTGTGTTTACTCACAAATTCATTTATCCTTAAATTTCAACCCAACTTATATATCCAATATTCACAATCCATTTACCCAAAATCTAAAATACGATCCATGACCTGCTCATCATCTAAGTGTCTGTGTCGTCTTCGTCAGGTCACTCCAGTCTCCACCAGCCCGCCTCCGCCCTTCTGCCGCCGATCATTTCATACACCAATTCCCAAAATCTTTGAGAAGTCGGTCGAAGTCTGCTCGTCGGTCGTATATTAGCTTATTAGGCAAACTGGCAATGGGCATCGATTAATAGAGTCACAGAACGGTAACTGCATTTCTTTTGGAATTTTGAGGGGTTTCAATGGTTCATAGATTTGTAACATATCCTTCATATTTCTTAATGTTTTGGGAAATTTTAAGAGATGGTCTCTTATTTGTCCATTGTTGGACCGAGTTCGAATTCTTTTAGTCTTTTGTTCTCCACAATGCTGACTGGTTATCTAGTTGTGCTAGTGGTGGAAAAGCATTTAAATTTCCAAACAAGTATGAAGAACCTATAAATTTCTCAAGTTAAATGTTAATGATCTGAACTTTGCACCGAACATTCAAGGTTTTGAAAACTAGATAGGCCCGACTAGTTCAATTCTTGTGTTTTTTAGTTCACCCCCTTATTACATTTTAAATTGTCAAGTAAATTGGAGAAAATCCCTAGCAGTGGCATCCTAATCACAATGTAGTTGTGAAGGAAATTGAAAATATGAACAAGATTAAAATGGCTCTTTTTGTCTATCACACGATGAACTTTCAAGACTTCAGTGATTATTTTTATGGGATTTTTGCTTGATCAAATTATGATGAGATTTCCCTTCTGTTATAGTACTAGTTTTAGTAAGTTTAAAAATATTTAGCAACATTGAGGGTTTCATCATGATCCCTTTCTAATTAATATTTCTAGAAGATTTGGTATACTGAATACTTGATACAAAAAAAAAAAAAAGTGTTGAAAATTGGGCTTTTAAGGTCTTTTTTGGGATTTTACTATGTAGGAAGTGTGATAAAGTGGATGAATTTGATAACTTAATTGAAGGAATTGATTTGGATAACTTCTTACAATGCGACAATGCCCTAAATTTAATTTTACTTACATTTGATAATGTATAAGTTAAAGTATCATAATTTTATGTAAATTTTTATTTCAGGCTCGTGAGTTGTGACGGGATCATTTTCAAGGGTGTAATTCCACAATTTTCGTTGAAATTCCACTTCTCAGGTAAGCAATGGCTTGCCCTAATTTGTTATTGAAGATATTAAAAATGTTTGAAGCCTTGTCGACTTATATAATTGCAGCTTAGTCGGCTTATATAATTGCAGATTGGTCGGCTTATATGATTGGTTATTGTAGGATGAACAATTGCACTGGCGCACGTAGTAACCATATTGGAAACTGTAATAGTGAGATGATTGAGATATTTTGTAATTATTTTTTTAGGTTAATCATTGGACATTAGAGAAAGAAATGGTTGAGCAGCAAAATTATTTAGATTTGATTGATGTTTTTCTCTCTAAAATAGTAAGACAAATAGTATTTAACTAATTATTTGAAATATTGTTGGTTTTGATAGTTTATAATATAAAATTTTCTATAATATATCTGGCTGTTTTAATGTTAGTTTCTCAAGTTAGTAATGGCTCGCATAATACACCATTGAATTTTACATTTACGTTGATTTCTTGGGGGGAGAGCTAATTTACGGATTTCGCCTCAGGCCCCAACAATCACAGGACCGGCTCTGTCTGGACCAAGTCGATTTTAATAACTATGCTTATAACAAGTTATTAACTTGCACACGAGCCGACAAGTTGCAAGAGAAAATAGCAAAATGTAATTACATTTTATAAGATTTTATAAAAAAGACTAATTTGTTATTATATTTCTAATATACTAATTGGTTATTAACTCTAAAGGTTTAACATATTGATGGTATTAAATATTAGGTTATCTTCAACCATGCACCAAAATTTTAGGTAAATTTTGTATCAAATCTTATACTAAATTGAAAATTATCTCCAACTAAATAAACAAAAAAAATTATATCAAATAAATAGTGTTTAATTATTTTCTTCTTTTTTTTTTGTTCTTAAAAATTTACTATCTGAAAAAATTAGTTATTTGTTTATTTAATTACTAAATAAATAATTATGTTTAATTTATTGAATTAATTAATAAATTTAAAATTATAGTCAACTAATAGAAATACCACAACTAAAAAAATTATATTAAATCAATTTATTAAAAAACAATGTAATATTATGAAATCGAACTATATTGTAATTTAATATTCCAAATTCGTAGAATCATCTCATGAATGATCAATTAATGCATTTTGAAATGCAATGTAAGCATCTTGAGTATCTTTATTTTAATTCATTCCTCAAGTATTATTGATTACATGATTAAAATTTATTACAAATAGTAGTGGTAATAATAATAATAATAATAATAATAATAATAATAATAATAATAATAATAATAACAACAACAACAACAACAACAACAACAACATTAAACTAAAAATTATTGTATACAAAAATAGACACAGATACATTAACAAAAATTCAGTGCAAATCGGAAAAGAAGGACAGAAACGATTTTATTCATTTTGGTGCAAAATGGTGCAAAGGGATTGGGTTGGAGATGCTTTTGGAGACGTTGCCTAAAATGTTATTTCAAGTCCTCAACACAATGTCAAAGAATACTTTGACAGTGTGAATAGTTATTGAAACCAAATAAGCTTGGGAATTAGAGAACCGGATGGTGGTGTGGTCCGGGTACATTAATTGTTCGAGTTGAAAAAGAAATCGATTAAAAACAGGTTAGACCATTAAATAACCGTCCGATTTGAACAGGGTTTAGAGAAAATTGAATTTGATTCAACTGTGAACTGGTTTTACCATAAGTACAGTGCAAATTTTTGTCTTAAATTTGCAATGACAAAGATTTTGGGTGCAATTTGGTGCAAAGGAATTGGGTTGGAGATGCCCTTAGAGACATTGCGTAAAATGTGATTTCAAGCTTGACACAATGTCAAAATATTCTTTGATAGTTTGCAATTTGAACGGGTTTTAGAGAAAATTGAAACCGATTCAAATGTGAACTGATTTTATCACAAGCACGGTGCAAATTTTTATCTTAAATTTGCAATAACAAAGATTCTTGGTGCAAAGGGTTTGGATTGGAGATGTCCTTGGAGACATTGCCTAAAACGTGATTTCAAGTGCTCAACACAATGTCAAAGTATTATTTTATAGTACACATAATTATTGTAATCAGGCATTAATTGTTCAAGTTAACAAAGGAATAGGTCAAGAATCGATTAGATCACTCAATAATCATTCGGTTCGAATAGAATATAGAAAAGATGGGAACGTATTCAAATGTGAATCAGTTTTACGAAGTACAAAGCAAAACTTTATCTTAAGTTTGCAAATTGCAATGACAAGAATTCAAACTTGGACTTCAGCAAGTAATATCACTTCCCTAACCATTACGCGACATGCACAATCAATGTAGTGAAATATAAGGGAAATATATATATTTAGATTTTGCAAAATAATTGTAATTTTTTTGAAAATATGTTTAACTAAAATTATGATTTAGCAATGACCCATTAGTTGAACCACTGACATACCAGTTGAACCATTGAATTGCTGTTTTTTCGAGTCAGCAATCGGGTCAAGTCTGATAACTATAATATATAAAGAAAAACTATGATCATCATAACTTTTTGCTTTGTAGAAAAGTCTAGTCATAAAATTTTCACTCATCTAAACCTCTCAAATATCATAGGAAAAAGAATGATGCTATTTATGATTATGATGATAAATCATCAGTGATGTAGCAGTCTATGTGAAAATAATGAGATTGGACAGTTTAATTTTATGAGAGATGGAGGGAGGAAATGTGGTCTCAAGAAAGAGAGAAAGGTAAGGGATAATGGATTGCCACATCACCGATAATTTATCATCATGATAATAAATAGAATTACTCTAGAAAAAAAATAACTTAAACTTTATTACACTTACAATTTATATTCTTTGAACAATCCTCTGAGAAATCAAGAAAAAATAAGGGTGCATTTAGCCTTATTTGAGCCCCATTTTCGAGAAAAATGTATTTTGAAATAGTACTTTTTAAAGAATGAGTGGTTAAAAAAAAAGTTTTCAATTTTTATTTTGAATTATTTTATTGAATAATGTGTTATTGAAAATGGGTTTTAAAAAAATGAGTTTTTGATCAAAATGGGTGTCAAACAAGGGCCTAATTAGCTATTTTCAACCGGTTTTCAATTTGTAGTTTTCTAAAACAATCCAATCTTGTTCAATCTGATATTTTCGAAAATAAGGTTAAACCTATAATATAAATTCAAGACGCATTTTTTACGTTTTGAATATTTTCACTACAAACTCTGAAAATGCTAAGAACATGGAAATAAGCATTTAAGTAAAATTTTATTTATATAAAGTTTTAAAAATTAAAAATTTTAAATAATTAAAATATGAAATTCTAAAAAAAATAAAAAATTCTAAAAAAATATAATTAAAACTCTTAATGATTATTTACATAAAATATTTAAAAAATATAATCAAATTAACGTAGATAAAAATTAACATTCTAGGTCATTAGTTTTTATTTTTAATTTTCATATTTAAATGCTTCTTTATAAGAAGCAGGCTTCTCATAAGAAACTCTTGGACATAGTACAATGCCAAAAATGTCATTAAGCCTAGTTGGGGGAATATGTTGGCTTCGGGTCATATCCTAGTTAATCAATAGTCCTTAAAAAGGATGAAGAATTACATGTGTTCTACCCCTTCTCCTTCCCCAATCCCCACCTTCATTAGGATCAAAGGGAACTTCATCTTCTTCTATTTTAGGTTGAGGTTAAATAGGATTTTCAGGGATATGAATCTGATTTGAGTCTTCAGCTTCTGCTGGATTTCTTTTGCTTGAATTAATGGTCTTATTGTCTAGAGAAGTCATTAATGCTTCATTAAAGAAAAAATTTCTACTGATTATTTCTTTAACCATTGCCATTTATTCTATAACCATACCCCAAAAAAACACATCTCAAAAGCCCTAGTGTCTAACTTACCCTCACTTTTGATGTTGCACATCCAACACTTTCCCATTTGAATAATCTAAAACTTTTCCATTCCATATATATTCAGGTGTTGTAAAGGATATAGCTATAAACAAACTTCTGCTTATTAGAAAGGTTGATGTCTTAAAGGCTTCCCTCGAAATTTTTTTGATAAACTTGAGCTCTGTAAGATGCGTATAACTTTGTTCAATAAAGTTTTATTCATCCTCTCAGTATTTCCATTTTGCTAACGGTTCAAGTCAAGTTACAGTTCTATATATATTTTGTGGTATTTTTCAAATTCCAAGTTACAAAACTCCAGCCCATTATCTGTTCTCAAGACTTCAACTTTCTTATTTGTTCGGTTTTCTATCAATGTTTTCAACTGCTTATATTTCAAGAATGTATCTGATTAATGTGATTTATTTGAATAAGAGTTTACTATAGAGGTTGCATTTTCCACTAAAGGTGTAGCCTTCAACATTTTGTTTATCTTCCATATCAGAAATTATTTTAAAGCAATCTTTCATGAAGTATCCAGGTTCATTGCACTAATAATATGAGTTATGCTACATGTACAAAACAATTTTTTTACAGATTCTTTATAGAATACACACAGCATGGGGTGGATGAGTTATTTTTTGGAATATTTTACTTTCATGGGGCCCACTCCCCATGTGAGTATCTGGAAAACTTCTGCAGGACACACAGAATTTCCCCTAATAACATTATTAGACTTATATTTTGATTTATTTTTAATCATGTTATTACCTTTTTCTTTTACAGCCTACACCTTTCCTTTCTTATTATTCCCTGAGTTACCATTATTCAAATTCTCATAAGTTGTTTTGCCTTTAGCAAGAAATGCTTCCCCAGTTTGACTTGATTCAACCTTTAATTCTAGCTTGTTATTCCTTAGTGAACTAATTATAATATCTAGGGTTAGATTCTTCTGCCATATTCTAAAGCATTGCTCGAATCCTTATACCTATCCCCAGAGAGTTTAATTAGGCAATGACCTTTTGGTCATGAGAATGTTTTTCATAACTATTAGCTAAATCTCAAGCAGAGCCTTGGAATTACTTGCAAATACTCTTGAAGGAATAGCTTGAAGATAACGAATGTGGGAAAATCTACGAAACATATATGGTTTTCAAAGAGTACATGGTCTTGTTTCAGAAAATTATTTTCAAGATACTGAAGATTCTTGGTGGTGTTTTCAATCTACAAAACATATATCGTTTTCAAAGAGTACATGGTATTCAAGACTTACGGGAACCCCCCCCCCCCAACCTATGCACTTGAGGAAGATCCTTGGTGGTGTTGTCATGGGCTACCATATGACCCAGATGGAGAACCAGCACCAAAAACAAATCTAGGACCATCCCGTGGCATTACTGTTAGGGAAAAAATCATGTGTTCAGGTGTATTCTTTACATCATTTCAAAAATCACATATAAAATTTGAAAATTCAAAATTCAGGTAATTAGTTAAATATATTTATTAAATAAATATAATAAAGTCACAGTTACACAATTAATGGTCACGGATTCAGAATTATAAGTCATGGATTCATTAATTGGTCACATATCGTCAAATTAGTTGGTCACGAATTATTTTGTGGCCACAAATCAAAAATTTTGTTGGTCACAGATTATTTCGAAAATCATTTCGAGATCACAGATCATTCAAATTACATGTCACATTTTATCTATGGGTCACATGGTTACAGTTTGTTGGTCGCAAATCAGCAAAATGGTCCCAGACGCCTAATGTTGGTCACAAACATGCCATCCATCACTGCCACCGCAACAACCACCACCAACATCATCAACAACGCAACAATAATTGGTTACCACCGCCTTCAAAGCCACCATTACCTCACCAACATGAGCACCACCATACCTATACCACCACCACACCAGCACGTCCACAACACACCACCACCACACCACCCATAATACACTACCACCTCCACCATCTTCTCTATCTCCATTCATACCACACCCAACCACCACCCCTACCAAAGAATTCGCAAACTTGCTGTCACCACCACCACCACCACCACAGTGCAAATCGGGTCCCAAATTGATTGGTTCCATCCTCCAATCACATAAGCTTCCCTTCAGTACTGGCAGGTCAATCACTGAAATCCCATACCGGAGGGAAGAACCAAACATATCAGAGGGAAGAACCAGGACAATCTCACAGATCTGTTTGCTTTCATTTACTATCTGCACCGTACATCGCTCCCACGAGCCAGCATCGTCATTTTTGTGCGCGGTTGCAAATGGTGTTCCTTGCGTCAGATAGTGTTGTCGTCACAAGGAGCAGCTATCGCGCTTCCACCCAAGCAAGCCAGAGAACAATCGAACGGCGGTGCGCATGCGATTCAAGTTCGACAGTAACACGACTGTGTCGGAGATTCTTTTCCAGGGCGATTGGAATCAGCTCAACGTCGTCGTTGGAATCGCCGTTCACAGCAGCGCGGCGTCGTCGTGGCGCATCTCATTAATCGTCGTTGTTGGAGCTTGGGTCGCCGGCATCCACAAGAGAAAAGAGAGAACAAGAAATGTAGAGAGAAGAGGGAGAGCAAAATTATAGCTAGGGTTTAGCCATTTGGGTGTAGGGTGGCTATTATATTTAAATACATAATACCTGAATTTTGATTAAAAATACTTCTCACCAGATATTTGTAATGTGAATTTGAAACAACTGGAATTGTGTAATTTCCACTTTTATATTAGAGTGAGAAAAGAGAGTACACACGATTGTATTCAACTAAAGAAGGTTCAAGGCCACAAGCTACCTATCTTGATGCTACGACTTGTCGTGTGTACTCCGTTTGTTAGAGTCTGCATTTCATTTTCATTGCATTCGCTTTGTGTTGCGCATATCGAGGAATTTCCATTCATGTGGGGGATTGTTGGATATTGGTTAAATAAATTGAGAATTGAAAATCGATTAAAGTTCGTATCGAATTCGGCCAAATACTCAAAAGCTCGACTCAATCCGTTTAGGCAAAATTGTTTGCCACTTCGCCGCTTCGGGGCGCACAAACGGGGATCGACCTGCCCGGTCAGGTCGCGAGGGTCGAGGGGGCAGCGTCCCTCGTGGGGGGTCGGGGGCAACGCCCCCGAAAGAGAATTTTGATTTCTCTGCATGTATTGAAGGGTATATTTGGCATTTCGAAAACCAATATCGGATGAATGAGAAATTACGAAAAAGACCTCAACCATTAGTGAATAGACACCTTTTCATAAAGGTGCATTGTTTGGAAATGGTGCATGGTTTGGTCTCAACCATTTCGTCCACACCCCTTCATGGTCTATAAATAGGACCCTTTGGGTGTCCTATTCCACACAGTTTGATATGCTAAAACGTCTCTCATCCTCTCTTCTATCCAAAATCAAAATCATTTCACTTATTTTGATTTTCTTTCATTTCATCTGTGGAGTACATAAGCCTACATTGGGTTCGTTGTACTTGTGTTTTGGAGTGCTACAAACACAAGTGTAGCCGTTGTATCTTGGGAGTCGATTGCCGAAATTCGTAGGCACCGTTGCGGGGCAAATTCGACTTAAGGACAAAGAGTCCAACTCTTGCCTCGGCTTTGTCACCATCATTATACTTATTTCGGCGTCACTATTCACAAAATTCTTCCAACATATCAAAAAACGTAGTAGTGTATTTATGCTGGAATGCAGATGTCCTGTAGAGGCAAAATTATGGTGTACTTTGTCGTCCTTACATGGGTCCTGTTCGCACGTCGTAAAGAGAGATCCATCGAGAGAGAAAAATCACATCCTGAATGTCCAGTCAAGTGTGTATAAACTGTGATCACATCCAGATTTACCCAAGTGGCGAACTAGGGGGAAAGCCGTCACTCCTTAGAATTACTCAGGCGAAGCTTGGATACTTAAGTCATCTTAAAAAAATAAATAAATAAAAGTAGTGTGAGAATGGAATGATGTTCAAAACCTCATCGTGTTTTAATGTGTGCTCAAAGTCGACCCAAAGAGTGGGAAGTGACTCAAAATTGGAAATGTAAAGAGGCCCTATATATATATGAAGTGGAAGGATCTTATGATAAAACTATATGATAACGAATTTGAAACTAGATAAAGCAAACACATCCCAAGTCAATGCAAACAATGATCAAGTGTTGAAAAATTTCATGCCGGCCTTGTGGGTTTATGTCAATTGTTTAAATTCTTTTCTCTTCAATAAACCACTCTAATCTTAATTTATTGACCGAACCTTAATTATTAATTAGGTTAGGAAGTAGTTGCACTTTTCACACGTGTGAGATCATGTTGCTATACTAAATTGTCTTATAGTTAGTTATACTTAAGCATAATTTACGATTACTATAAATGAGGGTTATAGTATTATAGTTGGTTGTCCTTTTGAATAAGATTCATATTTGACATTTGAAGGAGCTATTGACAAGTCGAGCATCCTAACAAGAACAAAGTGCTATTCTACACGGAATATATATTTTGTAATGATGTTTTAGATGAATTTCTTTCATCAAACTTCATTAACACGTGATAATAAATGATGATTTACAAATATAATAGATTTATACCTATAGCCGGTCCGCCTTCATATGTTGGTACGGATGGTTGTTTAGTGCCCATCTAAAATAGATGAGTTGTGCTATATTGTACTTAACTCTGTCCCGTCTACTTCTTTTAATTTTTTTGTTTATTTTATTGTGCCATTATTGATCTGGGATTGTTTCTATTCAATCAATTGAAAAGGACAATGTTTGAAAAAATTTAACTACCTTTCATTTATTCCAAAAGGAATGCCAAAACAAATATACACAAACCCAAAAAATAATAACAACAAAGAGAAGAAAGAAAAGGCTGGCAGCCCTCGAGAGCATAATTCAGTGGTGCAAAGTGTAGGACTGAATTCCACAGCCAATTAGTGCAAAATCGGGCTCAGTTTACCAAAAACATCGACACCAAAACTTGAGACAACTCCAACACCACCCTATGCCGCCACCGGTCCGGTTGCTATCAATTGGGAAGGAGAAGGCCAATAATATACCCACAATATGTTAGCCACAAAGGTCACAGTGAGAGGGGGAGGAAGAGGCCGACAGGGAGAGGCTCACAAAGAGGGGATTATTTCACTCTAATGGAGGCCGAGAGAATGAGGGGATTATATGCCAAGCATATTGTCCAAAATAGGTAGGTTAGAATTAGGGTTAAGTGTTGGATCAACAAACTAGGCTCAACTCAAATAATTGGGCCTCAATAATAATAAAATAGCCTTCCAAGGAATGGTGCGGGAACCGTGAGCAACACTATAAAATAGGTTACTTCGAACGGTCCATAACAAAATGGATTGTGTTGTCTCGTTAATTGTGTCGATGTACTAATCAATCATTAGGCCGAGGCCGATTGATAATAAATAACCGATGTTACATCATCGCTCGGGGAGGTCGTTTGACAACAAAATTGCCTAACACAAAGGATAGTAGTGAGGTAGTCTCAGCCTTGCTAACAGCTGCAGTGTGAAGGTTCGTTTCCTGAAATATAAAATTAGACTCTTTGTGAACACCAATGTATATGCAAGCTCTTGTTCCCTGATCTGCTATGTCACATCCCGTAATTTACATTCCTCATGATACTTCAGAGACGGGACGATAAGAGTCCTTAAAATTGGAGTTCAATTTTTTTTTAAGAAAAGGCGGGCAAAGAAAATTTGGTAGCATAGCCATAGGGAACGGCACAGCTTTTGGGCTGGTTGAATCTGCAAAGGCAAAAGCTACTTTATTTGGATGACAAGTCAATTTTAGGATTAGGACATAACAAAGAAACATTAAAACAAAGGCAAACTGTAGTAGGGGCATGGTCTGTATTTGAAAAGGAGGATTCTTGCTGAGTTTCTATTTGTTTTGACTACTGCTAAATGCATTTGAATTGAGGTTGCCAATAAATAAAAGTTTAAAAAAAAAGAAAGAAAGTTGCATTGCAGTAAGTGAGAATTTTGACGGCACTTTTGATCGACATGTTTAGCATATTGAACTCTATCGTACAAGTAAATTTCATTTGATAAAAAAGAAATAATGCCGTATTTGATGTCGTCTAAAGTGTTATCCTATGCTAAGGAAAAATTTTAAATTACTATTTTATACTTTGTGATCTAGTTTAAAAGCTAGTGAAGCTACAAATATATGTTTTAGCTTTTGTTACGCATACACCGAGGTTGACAGTTCGGTGTACAACCTCCTCACAATAGGGGGATCGGTAACTTTTTTTTTTTGGCACGAGCCCCTTATTGTTAAAGGGATGTACACCGGGCTGTCATCCTTTAGCACAAATACTATTTTTTCTCTCACGTAATTTGAATATGGAGAGCTAAAAGTACATGAGTCAATTATTAAGCCTTGTTTGGTGAGAATTAAAATCGTATTTCTAATAGATTTTAATTAAAAAAAAAGATGAAATATGTAATTAAAAATTGGTGAGTTTCATAAAATACGTGGTTAAAATTAATTAATTTTAACTTAAATAAAAATCTAATTTTTTTTCTAACAAACAGGGACTAAGACATAAAATTCAGTGTACTCAGAAAAAGGTTTAAAATATTAATATTTCACTCTCGACTTTGATCTTGTTTATGGTACATTTCTCGAGTCATATCACGAAATTAGATGGTTAGATGAAAGAAGACGGAGAAGACAATTATGCCTCCTACATATTAGGGGTGTGTTTGAGCCCATTATTTGACATTATAATAAGATGAATATTGTTTTTTTTAAATGAGTGGTTGAAATTTTTTTTATTTACGTGTAATATTATTTTATTGAAAATTATGTGATTAAAAGTAGGAAATAAAAAAATTTAATTTAATGTAATAAAAAATAATGAGGTTCAAACGAGGCTAATTTGGTACTGTAAAACAACGTCAAATACTTTAGTGGTTCATGTTGGCTTTACTTTAGATGCATCCTACGCAATAAATTAAACCTTTGTTTGAGCCATATTCTTTAAAATGCATTTTTGAATAGTGTATTGATAAAAAATGTGTAGTTAAAAAATAAAGAAAATTTTTAAATTTGTATGTAATATTATTTTATTGAATAATGTGATTGAAATGATGTCAAATCACTGCTTAAAATATAATTTTTTTTAAAAATGTGACTCAAACATAGCCTAAATCAAACAACACAACTTAACTTTCAAGTTTTATTTAATACTAGTTAGAGTCTATTTGAAAGGACTTTTGCTTTTGTTCCCACTTCTTGTAAAGGTTCTTTCATTCTAGCAAAGTAAATCTAGAAATTATAGAAATATCACATCAAGGAATAATTAAGTTTTGGACGATTTAAACCCGTACATAATTATTGTCATTTATGAAATTTGTGTTATTAATTCACAATTAATCAACATTTCCATTAACCTAGATTTTATGAATTTTCACTTGATAAATCTTGAATTGCATGAATTTAGAGTTATTATAAATGAATTTATTTATATTCATGTATCTAGAAATTTTAATGAATGTTTAAATTTATGTATTAACAATTAATTTTTATGTATTAAATGTAATATAAAAAGATTGTTCATTTATAGCATTTCGTCATTACAAAAAATTTGAATTATAAAATTGAGTTTTGATAGTATAATTTGAGTACAATTTTACTCTCACATTTCTATGTTAAATTTTATTTTCTTTAATTCGTCTGAAACTCATCAAATTTTCCAACAAATTGGTACTAAATAATACTTTTACATCACTTATAAAGTATTTAAAATAACGTATAATGCATGTTCAACTTTGACTATTCATGTTTTGCTACTTAGTTGGACCATAACTCTAACCGATTGTCCTTTTCTTCTTCTTCTTCTTCTTCTTCTTTTTTTTTTTCTAAAAGTAAAACTGATTAGATCAATTCGATTTTTATAAAATTGCACAAATCTCAGTATTATTTTGCACTAAATGATTTTTCAATACCCCAAAATAACGTTCACAACTTATGATAAGTGAAACATTTCCCATTTCCCATTGAGAAATCTTCATTTCTTCATCATCGATAGCTTAATCTCTATGTCTAATCAATGGACCACACACGAGGCATGCCAATTTGCTCTATGATTGATTGATTTGATTCCAAATTAAGCTGGTAAATAATTAGGATTAGGCCAAAATTATAACTAAGAAAAAGACAATCACCAAATTTTAACGTGTCAAAATCCAAGTGGCCAAAAAGTTTCAATGAATTAATAATTTAGTTTGACTTTTTAGGCTCCTTAATAAACACATTCTTGACACTTTATTAATGTTTCTAACTCTATTATTTGTCCAATACAACGTATGTGTTGACAATAAACAAAGTTTGTCCATTCAATTTATGTTTATAAATAATTTAATTGAACTTAATATTATAGCAAATAAAAACTTTATGTTTAGGTTTTACCACCTATTTACAAAAAAAAAAAAATTGAAATGTAAGTAATAGCATACAAATACAATAAAAACAAAATTAAATAATTACACATTTATCTGAATTAAGAACTAAAGGTTAAATATTTTATAGTCATTCTTGAATTTTATCGGCATCATTACTACGAATTTATAAAAATAGAGAACGTATGATACTTTAATAAAAGATTAAATTAAGCAATTTGGATAATGTATATCAAGATTTATATAATGAATTACATAATGTCACACAGCACTATACTATTTGTTAATTTAAAAAGCAATCAATTTTTTTCATCTAATCTTTTCCCTCTACATTATATTATGTATATTTTTTTATGTACAAATAGCAAAATCATTTTTTGAATGATCGATGTCATAGGACACATTGAAGACAAAAACCTAAATATATAAATAAATTTATTATCTGCAATGGATTTTAAGATTAAATCTTTCGTGCCACTTAATTCTCTCTCTCTCTCTCTCTCTCTCTTTTTTGAATAATTATATTCACAGCATCCTCGTTGTTTCTTATTTTTTGCACTTATGTTTTCTATTTATTTCGACTCATTCTTATAATTAACTTTTAATTCATTAGCATAGCTTGTCATTTATGTCCAAAAATATAGCTAGCTTGCATCGAAATGAGGTGAAAATATTTTGTCAAAATTTCCTATTTGTTGTTTATAATATTGCTTATTTAAAAATAAGATATACAAATAACTTTACTCCCTCCTAATAATTTTTTTTTGGATGAAAACGATCATGAGAGAGGTTGTATCAAGTATGTTTACATTAACACAAAATTGATGAAGAATGTGATGAAAAAAGTTAGGAACATAACTATAAAAAATGCGCAATAAATAAATATAGCACGATTAAAAAAATATATGGTGCGAATATAATTAGTATCCTTTTGTAGGATTGTTGATGCTGAAACACATCAAATTGCCATTCTTCAACTATTTGTTAGGAACCAACCATAGTTAGGAATCTAATTGAAGATCACTTCCATTATTCAAGCTTCATTTTCATGACTTTCTGCCATACATAAATTCAACCAAAAATAAAGAGAACAAAAATCTTACAATAGCAATTATTCTTAAGACTTGTCTACATAATATTTTTAATTCAATATTCTAATTTCTTTGTGAATCCTTAATTTATTGTCCAATTATTAAAAGAGCAAGTTAGTTTTAAATCCTTACTTGTAGTAACACAATCAATCTCTTAAAAAAAAGGTACAAATCTCTGTTTAAGGCCCCTTTTTTCCTAAGAACATCTTTTAGAATAGTAGATTGATGGAGAGAATGTGTGATTAAAAAATAAAGAAAAGTTTGAATTTGTGTGTAATATTATTTTATTAAAGAATATATGGTTGAAAAGAAGAAAGAGAAAAATATATTTTAGAAATAATGAGAATCAAACGAAGGATTACATTTTCATTAGAAACATATGTCCCCTCCAGAAATCTAAGCACGAGTCTAACGTGAGGAGCAAAACCTAGTATCACAAAGTTGAATGGTTAAAGGCCACGTGATGAACTATTTTGTACAAAATAGTTAAAAACCAACCTGCTTGCGAGTTATGCTCTATGTAAAAAGTTAGTTTACAAAATTGGATGACAAAATAATATCTACACCTATTATTTCAAAAATAATTTTTAAATCATTGAAAATCAATGATCTGAATTTTACCAACACTTATTTTTTCAACTAAATTTATAAACACACTTTATACAAATAGTATAATACCTTGCTTGATATTAAAGGTCAGAAACTATAGCCAACAAGAAGTTGTCCCTTTTTCATCATGCAATAAGGGATTCTTTGCAAAGCTTTTGATAAAAAGTTTTAACTAGGTTTGACCAAAAAAAAAAAAAGAAAGAAAGAAAAGAAAAGAAAAAGAAAAGAAAAGAAAAAAAGAAAAGAAAAGGAATTTGCTTGTGAAGTTGATAAAAATTATTAAATATGATTAAATTGAAGATTGATCAATTGAAAAGTTGATCAAACTTTAACAAACCTTTTTTCTCAAACAAGCACTAAAAGAAAATAGATTCTCGAGTCACTGCAGTGTAAATAAATATAGAATTGTAATCCTTTATTGTACTTTTCATAAGATGGGAGGGTGGAGAAATCCAGCTTTATTTGAGGTTGTCGCGTCAAGAATTCGAATCCTGAAATATGGATTTGGCTATTGGGTAAGTGCAAGTATACAAGCAGCCTTCCACCCTATACCCTTGGAGGCATAACTTGCGATTTACCTCTCTCACGATGTTTCAGGGCAGGGGCTGTGGGAGGCCCTTAAGATTGGGGTTCAACCTTTAGTTAAGAAGAATGGTTGCGGAATTGAAATTTGTTTATTTTTATGATACTGTTTTTGGACTAAAATCCATAAGATTGGCGGTCCTGTCCTTGAGTATTTGCTATTCGAGTAGAGATATCAATTCGAATTGTCAAAATCGAAAATCACAGTTAACAGAATCGAATGAGGCAAAAAAAAAAATCGAACCAATAGGGCAATGTGATAGATATGGTATTTGATTTTAATGCCTCGGTTCAAGGCGGAACGAGTATAGTATTTATGGCTTCACCCCGCACCGAACCGTTTACCCGTTAAAAGAAAAATAATTGGACAATTAAACTTTTCATTATTCTTTTTATGATTCTGTTTAACCCAAAATTCTGGCCCCGGTTCAAGGCGGGACGGGTATAGTATTGTGTTTTTGTTTTATTGATTTTTTTTCAAAAATTATTTATTTCTAGTTTGATGGTTGGACCTATAAAAAATAAATTATTTTCGTGGATATTAAAAGCCCGAATCGAGTCGAACCAACTTACGTGGTTATGGTGCAGTTATAGTATAAAAAAAAAATTGGTGATTTGATAATGGTTTTGGCCGAACCGATATTTGAGTATTATATTTGTTAAAAGTATCAATAGTTAGAGTCCAATTGCAACTTGGACAACAGGTTAAGGACCAATAGTGTACTTTCCCCAATTTCTTTTGATTCTCAGAAGTAGGGAGTGAAAGTGTGAAGACGATCAAAATACCGAAGACTTTTGCATACACAGCAAAAATCACAATTTCTCTCTCTCTCTCTCTCTC
>NW_019233576.1:96409-145416 GCF_002742605.1 Olea europaea var. sylvestris
AATTCGGCCAAATACTCAAAAGCTCGACTCAATCCGTTTAGGCAAAATTGTTTGCCACTTCGCCGCTTCGGGGCGCACAAACGGGGATCGACCTGTATTTGGCCGAAAGAGAATTTTGATTTCTCTACATGTATTGAAGGGTATATTTGTAATTTCGAAAACCAACATCGGATGAATGAGAAATTACGAAAAAGACCTCAACCATTAGTGAATAGACACCTTTTCATAAAGGTGCATTGTTTGGAAATGGTGCATGGTTTGGTCTCAACCATTTCGTCCACACCCCTTCATGGTCTATAAATAGGACCCTTTGGGTGTCCTATTCCACACAGTTTGATATGCTAAAACGTCTCTCATCCTCTCTTCTATCCAAAATCAAAATCATTTCACTTATTTTGATTTTCTTTCATTTCATCTGTGGAGTACATAAGCCTACATTGGGTTCGTTGTACTTGTGTTTTGGAGTGCTACAAACACAAGTGTAGCCGTTGTATCTTGGGAGTCGATTGCCGAAATTCGTAGGCACCGTTGCGGGGCAAATTCGACTTAAGGACAAAGAGTCCAACTCTTGCCTCGGCTTTGTCACCATCATTATACTTATTTCGGCGTCACTATTCACAAAATTCTTCCAACATATCAAAAAACGTAGTAGTGTATTTATGCTGGAATGCAGATGTCCTGTAGAGGCAAAATTATGGTGTACTTTGTCGTCCTTACATGGGTCCTGTTCGCACGTCGTAAAGAGAGATCCATCGAGAGAGAAAAATCACATCCTGAATGTCCAGTCAAGTGTGTATAAACTGTGATCACATCCAGATTTACCCAAGTGGCGAACTAGGGGGAAAGCCGTCACTCCTTAGAATTACTCAGGCGAAGCTTGGATACTTAAGTCATCTTAAAAAAATAAATAAATAAAAGTAGTGTGAGAATGGAATGATGTTCAAAACCTCATCGTGTTTTAATGTGTGCTCAAAGTCGACCCAAAGAGTGGGAAGTGACTCAAAATTGGAAATGTAAAGAGGCCCTATATATATATGAAGTGGAAGGATCTTATGATAAAACTATATGATAACGAATTTGAAACTAGATAAAGCAAACACATCCCAAGTCAATGCAAACAATGATCAAGTGTTGAAAAATTTCATGCCGGCCTTGTGGGTTTATGTCAATTGTTTAAATTCTTTTCTCTTCAATAAACCACTCTAATCTTAATTTATTGACCGAACCTTAATTATTAATTAGGTTAGGAAGTAGTTGCACTTTTCACACGTGTGAGATCATGTTGCTATACTAAATTGTCTTATAGTTAGTTATACTTAAGCATAATTTACGATTACTATAAATGAGGGTTATAGTATTATAGTTGGTTGTCCTTTTGAATAAGATTCATATTTGACATTTGAAGGAGCTATTGACAAGTCGAGCATCCTAACAAGAACAAAGTGCTATTCTACACGGAATATATATTTTGTAATGATGTTTTAGATGAATTTCTTCATCAAAATTCATTAACACGTGATAATAAATGATGATTTACACAGATAATAGATTTAAACCTATAGCCGGTCCGCCTTCATATGTTGGTAAGAGTGGTTGTTCAGTGCCCATCTAAAATAGATGAGTTGTGCTATATTGTACGAAACTCTGTCCCGTCTACTTTTTTTTTAATTTTTTTGTTTATTTTATTGTGCCATTATTGATCTGGGATTGTTTCTATTCAATCAATTGAAAAGTACAATGTTTGAAAAATTTTCACTACCTTTCATTTATTCCAAACGGAATGCCAAAACAAATATACACAAATCCAAAAAATAATAAGAACAAAGAAAAGAAAGAAAAGGCAGGCAGCCTCAGGGGCATAATCCAGTGTTGCAAAAGACATGAGTGAGGTAGTATCAACCTTGCTGACAGTTACAGTGTGAAGATTCGATTCCTGAGATATAAAATTGAACTCTTTGTGGACACCAATGTACATGCAAGCTCTTGTTTTATGATCTGTTATGGCACATTTCGTAATTTACCTTTTTCACGATACTTCAGAGATGAGATGGTGGGGACTCTCAAAGTTGGGATTCAACTTTTTTCAAAATAAGGCATGCAAAGAAAATTTGGTAGCATAGCAATAGGGAACGGCACAGCTTTTGGGCTGGTTGAATCTGCAATGGCAAAAGCTACTTTATTTGGATGACAAGTCAATTTTAGGATTAGGACATAACAAAGAAACATTAAAACAAAGGCAAACTGTAGTAGGGGCATGGGGCTGTATTTGAAAAGGAGGATTCTTGCTGAGTTTCTATCTGTTTTGACTACTGCTAAATGCATTTGAATTGAGGTTGCAAATAAATAAAAGTTTAAAAAAAAAGAAAGAAAGTTGCATTGCATTAAGTGAGAATTTTGACGGCACTTTTGATCGACATGTTTAGCATATCGAACTCTATCGTATAAGTAAATTTCATTTGATAAAAAAGAAATAATGCCGTATTTGATGTCGTCTAAAGTGTTATCCTATGCTAAGGAAAAATTTTAAATTACTATTTTATACTTTGTGATCGAGTTTAAAAGCTAGTGAAGCTACGAATATATGTTTTAGGTTTTGTTACGCATACACCGAGGTTGATAGTTCGGTGTACAACCTCCTCACAATAGGGGGATCGATAACTTTTTTTTTTTAGGCACGAGCCCCCTTATTGTTAAAGGGATGTACACCGGGCTGTCATCCTTTAGCACAAATACTATTTTTTCTCTCACATAATTTGAATATAGAGAGCTAAGAGCATCTCCAACCATGGCATCATTGCACCAAATTGCACCAAATTTTGGTGCAAACTTCCTCCAACCATTGCACCATTGCACCAAATTTTGGTGCAAAAAATGGTGTAACGAATAGTGTTGCACCAAATATGGTGCAACACTATTCATGTTGCACCATTTTGCATCAAATGGTGCAATGTCTTTTTTGCCCTTATTTTTCTTTTTTCAAAGATAATGGTTAAGGGCATTTGTGTTATTTTCGTTCTATAATAATAATGATAATGATAATGATGATAATAATAATAATTACTTAATTAATTACATTATAAATTTTATTATTAAAGTTTATTATTTTTAATAATATATTCAATAATAATTAATGTAATTGTTAATTTAACGTAAAGTTAAATTCGTAAAGTTTACGTTTAAAATTTAATTTAATGTAAAGTTTATATTATTAAAGTTTATTATTTTTGTAAATTTAACGTAATTGTTTATCATAAATTAATAATATAATCAATTATTTTTTTCAATTTAACATAATATATATGACATGTGATAATATAATCAATATATTTGTTAATTTAATGAAGTTATGATTTAGTAATATATATAGTTATAAAATAAATAAATAAATAAATAATATTTTAAAATAAATATATTGTCAAAAATCGAAAAAATGAATAAAATAATAAAGCACTGTTCATTTGGTGTAATGGTTGGAGAAGAATTTTGATTTGGTGCAAGCCTAGATTTTATGAATTTTCACTTGATAAATCTTGAATTGCATGAATTTAGAGTTATTATAAATGAATTTATTTATATTCATGTATCTAGAAATTTTAATGAATGTTTAAATTTATGTATTAACAATTAATTTTTATGTATTAAATGTAATATAAAAAGATTGTTCATTTATAGCATTTCGTCATTACAAAAAATTTGAATCATAAAATTGAATTTTGAGAGTATAATTTGAGTACAATTTTACTCTCACATTTCTATGTTAAATTTTATTTTCTTTAATTCGTCTGAAACTCATCAAATTTTCCAACAAATTGGTACTAAATAATACTTTTACATCACTTATAAAGTACTTTAGAATAACGTGTAATGCATGTTCAACTTTGACTATTCATGTTTTGCTATTTAGTTGGACCATAACTCTAACCGATTGTCCTTTTTATTTTTTATTTTTAAGTAAAAGTGATTAGATCAATTCGATTTTTATAAAATGGCACAAATCTCAGTATTATTTTGCACTAAACGATTTTTCAACACCCCAAAATAACGTTCACAACTTATGATAAGTGAAACATTTCCCATTTCCCATTGAGAAATCTTCATTTCTTCATCATCGATAGCTTAATCTCTATGTCTAATCAATGGACCACACACGAGGCATGCCAATTTGCTCTATGATTGATTGATTTGATTCCAAATTAAGCTGGTAAATAATTAGGATTAGGCCAAAATTATAACTAAGAAAAAGACAATCACCAAATTTTAACGTGTCAAAATCCTAGTGGCCAAAAAGTTTCAATGAATTAATAATTTAGTTTGACTTTTTAGGCTCCTTAATAAACACTTTCTTGACACTTTATTAATGTTTCTAACTCTATTATTTGTCCAATACAACGTATGTGTTGACAATAAACAAAGTTTGTCCATTCAATTTATGTTTATAAATAATTTAATTGAACTTAATATTATAGCAAATAAAAACTTTATGTTTAGGTTTTACCACCTATTTACAAAAAAAAAAAAATTGAAATGTAAGTAATAGCATACAAATACAATAAAAACAAAATTAAATAATTACACATTTATCTGAATTAAGAACTAAAGGTTAAATATTTTATAGTCATTCTTGAATTTTATCGGCATCATTACTACGAATTTATAAAAATAGAGAACGTATGATACTTTAATAAAAGATTAAATTAAGCAATTTGGATAATGTATATCAAGATTTATATAATGAATTACATAATGTCACACAGCACTATACTATTTGTTAATTTAAAAAGCAATCAATTTTTTTCATCTAATCTTTTCTCTCTACATCATATCATGTATATTTTTTATGTACAAATAGCAAAATCATTTTTTGAATGATCGATGTCATAGGACACATTGAAGACAAAAACCTAAATATATAAATAAATTTATTATCTGCAATGGATTTTAAGATTAAATCTTTCGTGCCACTTAATTCTCTCTCTCTCTCTCTCTCTCTCTTTTTTGAATAATTATATTCACAGCATCCTCGTTGTTTCTTATTTTTTGCACTTATGTTTTCTATTTATTTCGACTCATTCTTATAATTAACTTTTAATTCATTAGCATAGCTTGTCATTTATGTCCAAAAATATAGCTAGCTTGCATCGAAATGAGGTGAAAATATTTTGTCAAAATTTCCTATTTGTTGTTTATAATATTGCTTATTTAAAAATAAGATATACAAATAACTTTACTCCCTCCTAATAATTTTTTTTTTGGATGAAAACGATCATGAGAGAGGTTGTATCAAGTATGTTTACATTAACACAAAATTGATGAAGAATGTGATGAAAAAAGTTAGGAACATAACTATAAAAAATGCGCAATAAATAAATATAGCACGATTAAAAAAATATATGGTGCGAATATAATTAGTATCCTTTTGTAGGATTGTTGATGCTGAAACACATCAAATTGCCATTCTTCAACTATTTGTTAGGAACCAACGATAGTTAGGAATCTAATTGAAGACCACTTCCATTATTCAAGCTTCATTTTCATGACTTCCTGTCATACATAAATTCAACCAAAAATAAAGAGAACAACAATCTTACAATAGCAATTATTCTTAAGACTTGTCTACATAATATTTTTAATTCAATATTCTAATTTCTTTGTGAATCCTTAATTTATTGTCCAATTATTAAAAGAGCAAGTTAGTTTTAAATCCTTACTTGTAGTAACACAATCAATCTCTTAAAAAAAAGGTACAAATCTCTGTTTAAGGCCCCTTTTTTCCTAAGAACATCTTTTAGAATAGTAGATTGATGGAGAGAATGTGTGATTAAAAAATAAAGAAAAGTTTGAATTTGCGTGTAATATTATTTT
Organism: Olea europaea var. sylvestris; assembly: GCF_002742605.1. Taxonomy (NCBI): domain Eukaryota; kingdom Viridiplantae; phylum Streptophyta; class Magnoliopsida; order Lamiales; family Oleaceae; genus Olea; species Olea europaea. Next base: position 102,272 of record NW_019233576.1, read on the forward strand.
ATTGAAAAATATATTACTGAAAAGAAGAAAGAGAAAAATATATTTTAGAAATAATGAGAATCAAACGAAGGATTACATTTTCATTAGAAACATATGTCCCCTCCAGAAATCTAAGCACGAGTCTAACGTGAGGAGCAAAACCTAGTATCATAAAGTTGGATGACAAAATAATATCTACACCTATTATTTCAAAAATAATTTTTAAATCATTGAAAATCAATGATCTGAATTTTACCAACACTTATTTTTTCAACTAAATTTATAAACACACTTTATACAAATAGTATAATACCTTGCTTGATATTAAAGGTCAGAAACTATAGCCAACAAGAAGTTGTCCCTTTTTCATCATGCAATAAGGGATTCTTTGCAAAGCTTTTGATAAAAAGTTTTAACTAGGTTTGACCAAAAAAAAAAAAAGAAAGAAAGAAAAGAAAAGAAAAAGAAAAGAAAAGAAAAAAAGAAAAGAAAAGGAATTTGCTTGTGAAGTTGATAAAAATTATTAAATATGATTAAATTGAAGATTGATCAATTGAAAAGTTGATCAAACTTTAACAAACCTTTTTATCAAACAAGCACTAAAAGAAAATAGATTCTCGAGTCACTGCAGTGTAAATAAATATAGAATTGTAATCCTTTATTGTACTTTTCATAAGATGGGAGGGTGGAGAAATCCAGCTTTATTTGAGGTTGTCGCGTCAAGAATTCGAATCCTGAAATATGGATTTGGCTATTGGGTAAGTGCAAGTATACAAGCAGCCTTCCACCCTATACCCTTGGAGGCATAACTTGCGATTTACCTCTCTCACGATGTTTCAGGGCAGGGGCTGTGGGAGGCCCTTAAGATTGGGGTTCAACCTTTAGTTAAGAAGAATGGTTGCGGAATTGAAATTTGTTTATTTTTATGATACTGTTTTTGGACTAAAATCCATAAGATTGGCGGTCCTGTCCTTGAGTATTTGCTATTCGAGTAGAGATATCAATTCGAATTGTCAAAATCGAAAATCACAGTTAACAGAATCGAATGAGGCAAAAAAAAAAATCGAACCAATAGGGCAATGTGATAGATATGGTATTTGATTTTAATGCCTCGGTTCAAGGCGGAACGAGTATAGTATTTATGGCTTCACCCCGCACCGAACCGTTTACCCGTTAAAAGAAAAATAATTGGACAATTAAACTTTTCATTATTCTTTTTATGATTCTGTTTAACCCAAAATTCTGGCCCCGGTTCAAGGCGGGACGGGTATAGTATTGTGTTTTTGTTTTTATTGATTTTTTTTTCAAAAATTATTTATTTTCAATTTGATGTTTGGACCTATAAAAAATAAATTATTTTCGTGGATATTAAAAGCCCGAATCGAGTCGAACCAACTTACGTGGTTATGGTGCAGTTATAGTATAAAAAAAAAATTGGTGATTTGATAATGGTTTTGGCCGAACCGATATTTGAGTATTATATTTGTTAAAAGTATCAATAGTTAGAGTCCAATTGCAACTTGGACAACAGGTTAAGGACCAATAGTGTACTTTCCCCAATTTCTTTTGATTCTCAGAAGTAGGGAGTGAAAGTGTGAAGACGATCAAAATACCGAAGACTTTTGCATACACAGCAAAAATCACAATTTCTCTCTCTCTCTCTCTCTCGCGTTTTCGAAGCCGCGGACTCGAGAAACGTCAACTCACCGGCGTTTTTAGCTGCCTATAATTGATTATTTTCAGAAACGCTTCCTCAAATTTAGGCTTTTGTATCATATTTTTGCATCAAATATAGAAGTAGCTATACAATTTATTGACAAGATTCAGAGCCACGTCCTGAAAATCACTTATATTTGTCTAGAAATTTACTTTTAAACCAAAACCCATTTAATTAATTTAGAAATCTGCACTTTTTCCTTCGACATCTGGTTTGGGATGAGCTGATTTGGCAGAATTTTTCTCAAGTATAAATGCCCGCCAGATATTGGTCAATTTGACTGATTCAGATATGCCAGCTGATTTAGATAATTGTTCTACCGTTAATGATTACACAGCTTCTGGAGATTCCTCTTCAGGTAATCAAATAGCTCCTCCTAAACCAAACGTCAAGAAAAAGCGAAATCTCCCCGGGATGCCAGGTAGAACAAAACATGAATTATTGTCTCATTTTTTGGTAGTATTTCAAGAAAATGATGCAATCTTGATGGTGGATTTCTTGTTTTTATAATTTTTTTTAAGATCCTGATGCGGAGGTGATTGCTCTATCACCGAAGGCTTTATTGGCAACGAATCGATTTGTTTGTGAAATTTGCAATAAAGGATTTCAGAGAGACCAGAATCTGCAGCTTCACAGGAGGGGTCACAATTTGCCTTGGAAGCTGAAGCAGAGGTCAAATAAAGAACCAAAGAAAAGAGTCTATGTATGCCCTGAGCCGAGTTGCGTTCACCACGACCCTTTACGGGCATTGGGCGATTTGACGGGGATCAAAAAGCATTTCTGTCGAAAACATGGAGAGAAGAAGTGGAAATGTGACAAGTGCTCGAAGAAATATGCGGTTCAATCGGATTGGAAGGCTCATTCAAAGATTTGTGGAACTAAAGAGTATAAATGTGATTGTGGGACTTTGTTTTCAAGGTTCAAGATTCGATCTTTATTGCAGTTTTGTACCATTTTTTTTGCTTTCAGTGAATTGATTTTAGATGTTTGGAGTTTTTATTTGATTGTTATGCAGGAGGGACAGTTTTATCACTCATAGGGCCTTTTGTGATGCATTGGCAGAGGAGAGTGCAAAAACGCATACAGCGATGGCACCTCCTAGTGCTGATGAGGAACCACAAATTCAAGCTGTTGAATCATCACCATCATTGCCACCATCCACGGTGGCACCACCACCGCCACAACCACCGCAGGCTCCAGCACTGGCTATTTCTTCTTCGAGTGGTGTAGTGTCCTCTGTTTTGCCTGTTCAGAATCCAGGTATTTTGACTGAAAATTGGATATTTGCAGTTTTAGATTTGGAGTTTGTCTCTATTTATTAGTTTGACAAACCAACAAAAATATTTTGTTGTTTATCTGTCTTTGTTCTTGGAGTTTAGCTGTATTTTGTCTGTTGCTGGTATTTGTTGTTATCTGCTAAAACTGTTAAGACTAAAAACTAATAATGATTTAATAGTGCAAGAACTGAGAAATTCAATGGAGAAAAAGAAACCATGTGAGAGAATTAAGAACTAAGATTCATCTAAGAAAAGTTTTTGGTAAAGTAAGAAGCAATTGGATCCAAAAGCTGAAAAAATAGAGCAAAGTGGACTTTAGAAAGGAAACTATTATTGATTATTTTTTTGTTTCGTATAAATTTCTTTAAAAAGGAAAAGCTCAGCTTTTCTTGCTGCTTTATTTATTTCAATGAGCAATTCTGTTTGTTTCTTTTCCTCTTGATGTTGGTATATCTACAGAGTTGGTTGAAAGCAGCAATCCCAGTCCCTCTACTGCACAGATTCTAGAGACCTCAACCCCGACCCCACCAGTCACCAGCCTAACCACAAGCTTTAGCAGCGTTAGCAGTTCTAGCAGCAGTGGAAGTACAAGTAGTAATGTATTTGCAAGCTTATTTGCTTCATCAACGGCCTCAGGAAGTTTGCAGTCTCAAACAACCAACTTATTTGAAGCCCTGGCTCGCCCCGAGCAGATAGTTGACGTTGCTCCTTCTTCGTCTTCAGAACCCGTGTCCCTCTGCCTTGCGACGAATCAAGGGTCATCAATTTTTGGAACAGCAGGGCAAGAGCGCAGGCAGTATGCTCCAGCACTTCAACCTGCTCCTATGTCTGCAACAGCGTTGCTACAAAAGGCAGCACAGATGGGTGCAGCTGCGTCGAATGCATCTTTGTTGAGGGGGGTCGGAATTGTATCTTCTTCCTCACCTTCTAGTGGTCTGCAGGAATGGAGCGGGCAACAAATTAAGCCGGAGGGTGCACCATTGGCTGCTGGTCTTGGATTAGGATTGACCTGTGATGGAGGGTCTAGTTTGAAGGAATTGATGTTGGGGACTCCATCTGTTTTTTGCCCAAAACACACTACCCTTGACCTCCTTGGATTAGGAATGGCTGCTAGTGGCAGCCCATCTGGTGGGCTATCGGCTTTAATGACGTCCATCAATAATGGCCTCGACGTTGCTGCGGCAGCAGCAGCATTTGGTGGCGGAGAATTTGGTGGCAAAGACATGGAATAGGGCAACTGGACACTCGACCGAATCATTCACTTTTATTCACCCGAGCTTCATTCGTGTCAAGTTTATGACCAATCGCTGTGCATGGCCACAAGGTATTCGACTAAATTAATGTTATGGATAGCAACATCTGGTATACCATGCCATTAGTGTATAGAAATGTACTTATCAATGAGTCAGAGTAGTGGTTGAGCTCTTCAATGCTATCTGCCGTCTTTTACCAGTAAAGGGCAACTGGGCTCTTTGTAATGTATTAAGTACTTAAATTCTTGTTCTACTCATAATTATTTATGAAATACCTGATTAAGATATATAACTCTCCGATGCTCAATGTAAGCAGCCCGACACTAATATATCGTATGTTTTAATTGATTAAATGCAAATTGGTCATGTGACGGTGCTCGTCTTGTACTAAAGATTTGAACAATAAAAATAGATGGAATACTAATGTCTACATGTCGGTTAGGTACTGACGTGTTTTATTATTATCATCATCATCATTATTATTATTATTATTATTATTATTATTATTATTATTATTTTCTTAATAAATTTCCCCAAATACATAAAATTATTATTATTATTATTAAATAAATTTTCCGAAAATACATAAACTGTAGCAGTTGGCGGCAATGATTAAAAATTGATTGCAGTTAGTGAAAAGACATCATATGGGTGGATTAAATGAGTTTGGATTAGGTATGGGATTTGCTTGAGCATTTTGACCGAGGAATATTTTATTTACAATTTATAATAAAATATTAATTTAGAAATTACTTAATTAGCAAACTATGACAATCCAACTATCAATGAATTAATCGATTAACCAATCACAGGTCGACCATTATTAAGGCGAAAATAGTCTAAAATTTTGGTACTAGTTGCGATATGGTTAATTCATATCAAAATTTAAAACAAAGAGTAAGATGATTAGATAATATTTCATAACCATTTTTATTTTTTGGGAATTTCACACTTTGAATAAGACTCAAATCATATTATTGAACTGGTAAGACATGGTTCTTACCATTAGAGCTATGTCTTGATCTCTAATCTTTCGTAATTTCAAATGCATATTTTTACTTTTAAGATTTTCAAATAGGACAACCTTTTGAACTGTCGCTGAATTCATGGACCAGGCAAGAGACAACTGATGAACTGAAAAACCTTAGTAGTTAGAGGAAAAAAAGGCAAAACCAATCTCGTAGTAGCGATGAACATATTGGGAGCAACCTAAGTCGTGAAAACTAGATCGTGGAAAAAGAATACAAGCATTGTGTTGTTATGCTAAGTAGTATGAATGCTACATCCAAAATGACTTTCAGTCCAATAGTAAAAAACATTATTAACTTAATTTCTGACCCGAGTAGCATGAGACACGTTGAATCTCTAGAAATCAGCGAGGGTAACATTGCAAGGCTAAATAGTGAAAAAAATATTGTGAAAATTACAGATTCTAATAGATTAAAAATCTTCATTTCATAAATAAGATGCCATGTGTTAGTATTTCACAAATCAGAATTTTTTTAATTAATTTATGTATTTAAAAATTTATTAAGTAAAACAATTTCAAACCCTAATTATATCATTCTGAATTCCCCCTCTCACTCTCTCACAAGATCACTCCCACAAATCGACTATCGCCGGACAAGCAGCCACCGGAAGATCACGATCGAGCAGGACCGAGAATGGGGGCCATGGAGATCCTGGTTGCGGCAGCAGCTCAAAGAAATCAAGTCACGACTGCAGGGAAGATGGTGGTCCAACGGTTGCAGTCAGTGATTTGGTGGATATCCGGGGTGAATGTCGTGGTAGTGGTTTTGATTTTAGAGGTGATGTAGATGTGGTGGTAGTGGTGGAAATTGCTCATGAATGTGGGAAGATGGCGGTTCGACTGCTATAGTCGACGATTCTGTGTGTGCAGCGGTGAATGTCGTGTTAATGGTTGTGTGGTGGGTGGAGATGGTGTGTTGCACAGTGATGGTTTTGAGGTGGTGGTGTTTGCGATGGTGTTGCAAGGTGGTTGGAGGGTAGGATGCGGTGGTGATGGGTTACCTTAGTGCTAGGTGTTGTTGGAGGTTTGTGATGGTTTTTGTTGGTGGTGCAGGCGGAGGTGCTGCCTGGTGCGGTTGATCTGGCAATGGTGGTAGACGGTGGTTTTCGTGGGCGTGGTTGGGTCGGTGGTTGTGGCCACAAGTGTTGGTCACAGATTATTTAGTTAACTGTGACCATTAAATTGGTTAATCTGTAACTAATAAATAATATGTGATCAATGAAAAATATAAATTATGACCAAGGTATAATGTGTGACCTAAAAAATTAATAATTTATGACTATCTAATAAGTTGTGGCTTATAATATTTGTGATTTGTGGCTTACAATTTTTTTTATTCATGATTGAAAAATAATATGTGATCAATAATTTTTTTGATTTATGACCGAAAAATAAGTTGTGACTAAAAATGAATCCATGACTAATTAATTTTTTTATTTGTGACCGTTTTGAATTGTGATCGTAAAATAATTTGTGATATAAAATTTATGATTTGTGATAAAAAAAAATAATAAGTGGCTAATTAAATTGTTAATTTCTGATCAAATTGTGTAGATATGTGACTTAAATATATTTACTTAATAAAATAAATAAATAATTAATTTAATAATAGATAAATTTTAATAAAAATCTGATTTTTGAAATTTAAAACTATTTTTCTTAATTTTGAAATATGTCATATTTAATCTCTTAATTATGAAATTTTCCCAAAAATATTTTCCATTTCCATGGACCATTTAGTAGCCAAACTTCTTTTTTTGAGCTCAGACAGTTGCGCAAATTTGAATAGAGAATGCAGTATTGGCCCTTTTACGTTTGGGCTTGTTGGTCCGTTTGGCTTGGGTATCGTAAAGAGGATGATATCCGTTAATTGGCCTAAAAGTTAACAGACTGAGCTTGAATGTTTAATGATAAGCCCAATAACAAAGCTTTAAAGGGAAACTTACAAAAATATCCTTAAAATTATGGATGTTTTGAAAAATCATATGAAAAGTTTTTTGGAAGTAAAAAAAAAAAAAAAAACTGTGTAAAATTAAAAAGTGTCATTATGTCACTTTTTTATAAAAATTATATCACTTTTTTCACAATTCATAACAACTGACAAAATTCAGAAAAAAGTGATACAAATACTAAAAAATTGACAAAATTCAAAAAAAAGTGACACAAATTTTAAAAAAGTGATAAACACCAAAATTGCACAATCCATTTGTGCAGCACCAATAATCATGTTCTTAGCATATTCAGCATGTTCAGAACAATCCACGTGAGCGTAGTGGCAACTCTTATCACATATCATGTCACATTTTTAAGAAGATAAGAAAGTGACAAATATTAAAAAAAGTGACAAAACTTAAAAAGTGACAAACTCAAAAAGTGACAAATCTAAAAATATATATATATTTTTTGGAAATAAAAAATACTGTGTAAATTTAAAAGTGACAGAATGTCACTTTTTTTTAACACAATTAAAAAAATGACACCAACTCAAAAAAAGTGACAAACTAAAAAATAAAAGTGACAATTAAAAAAGATGACACAAACTCAAAAAAAGTGACAAACACCAAAATAACACTATCCATTTTGTTCCCCTGACATTTCATATAATTTTTCATTGGTCACCATCTCACATAGACTGTAATCCACAAAATGAGTTTGAAATCATCTATGATTCAATGATTTAATAATTTTAAACCTTATTTGAAGTTAATATTCATATTTCAAGAAAGTGATAGAAAATAATAAATAAATAAAAAGTAAAAATACTGTGTAATATTAGGTGACACTAAGTTAAGTGTTATTTTAAGTTAAGTATCACTTTTTTTTTTATTAAAAAGTGACATTGATGTTTGTTACTCAAAAAAAGTAACAAATAACATTGAAAGCCAACTATAATTAAGACATTTTGATACATACTCAGATTTGGGAAATGAATTTTGATAAGAATTTCAATTTTGACACCAATAAAATTTATTGACAATTGGGACCTTCGAAAATAGCTTGGCTGCTCTTTCACTGCACTTCTTTGTCCGAAGTTCTAATATTTGACACTAACAAGGCGAGTGTGTTTCAAATGTGCAACTTAAATAGAATTGCTGAACATATGCACATTCAACCTCACAATATTCATCCTTCTCAATACAAATTGCGTTCTCACAATGGAGTACCATTTTACTCTCTTACTGATTTCAATAGGAAGTGATCAATCCCCTCTGCCAAAGTAAAAGATTTTTTGTATCCAATTTTATGTCAACAAGTAACAATTTTGTTTAATATGCATAATATTGGATTAGATGCTGCATAAGGACTTTATGCTTTTCTCTCTCCAATCACCATTTCAATACCCGATAACATGCTTGAGAATCTAAATTTCTTCAGACCAACAAACAAAACGTAAATCAACAATTCAACCAAATTCACCACAAATTTACCACAATAATCAAAGATTTCAACTTTGTTTCAAAGGCATTCACTTATTCCTGTAATGCCGCATGTTGTTACTTCATATTCTATTAGAGTCCCAAATACGAAGAACGCGGTGTTGAATTGTTTATCAAATCTGGGGAACTCTAATTTTGAAATTGAGACTGAGAGGAAATTACGGGATAAGATTTTAAATAGAAATTGTTGTATTTATTTTCAAGAAGATAATAATGACCCACACCTAAGCCGAGTTCCACGCCGCCTCCCGTGCAATTTTCAGCGGACCCATATATGGCAGCGATTCAGTTGGTAATCACAGTATTGAATTGCTCAAAAGTCTAATTCTACCGGATTTTCCCTCTTCTGCTACAACTGCTATCCCTTTCTACTTGTCATTGTCTCTTTGAAAACTTTGGATTAAATGAATAGAACAAAGAAGGGCTGGTTTAATGGGAGGAAATTATAGAAAATGACCGGATAACCCGATGTTATTTCCAAAGTAACCTTTGACCCATTTTTTAATTAAAAAAAATCGAATTTAAATATTAAAATCCCAAAATACCCCTCACAAAACCGACTTTCACAAAACTGAAAATCACAAAACCGACTCTCACAAAACTGGTCGGAGCAAGGTTGATCTATCGCCGGCGACGTCTTGTTAAGATAAGTTACCGTTGGTTGGTTTAATATTTAGATTTTGGAGATTTTTCAATATTTTTTTGTTTATATTAGTAAAATAGGGTTTGTATAGTGTAAAAAAATATTGGTTGTTTGAATTTGGAAGCTTTCCTCACTGAAAATGGTGATTTTCCGACAAGAAAGCGTGTGAAGAAGGCCGACTGCATTTTTGCTAAAATTCGACTGTTAACAGTCGGATAACAGTGGTACTGGACCGGCTTAACAGTTGGCCCAATACCTACTGCATTCGATGTGCGCCGACTGTTAACATTTTTTTTATTTTTTTTATTTTTTGCCCAATTTTTTTCACAAATAATTTAATAATTTAATTATAATTTTTTATTATTATTTGGTTTTAATAAATAATAAATTATTTAGTTTGTCGAATTTAAATAAAATTGTTATGACTAAATTTAAGTAAAATTTTTACATTTAATTTTTGTTTTAATATTTATTTTTATTTTTATTTTTTCATTTTTGGTAAATAATAATTTGAAATAATTGTTGGGAAATTTTTAATTGTAATTTGAAATAATTGTTGGGAAATTTTTAATTGTAATTTGAAATAATTGTTGGAAATTTAATTTGAGATTTAATATTTATTTTTATTTTTATTATTAGTTTTTAATAAATAATATTATCTTCATAAATAGTGTTTTCAGTTTTTTTTTGCCCAATTTTTTTCACAAATAATTTAATAATTTAATTTTAAATTTTTTATTATTATTTGGTTTTAATAAATAATAAATTATTTAGTTTGTCGAATTTAAATAAAATTGTTACGACTAAATTTAAATAAATTTTTTACATTTAATTTTTGTTTTAATATTTATTTTTATTTTTTCATTTTTGGTAAATAATAATTTGAATTAATTGTTGGGAAATTTTTAATTGTAATTTGAAATAATTTTTGGAAATTTAATTTGAAATTTAATATTTATTTTCATTTTTATTATTAGTTTTTGATAAATAATATTATCTTCATAAATAGTGTTTTTATTTTTTATTTTTTTTGACCAATTTTTTTCTTCAAATAATTTAATAATTTAATTTTTTTTATTATTTGGTTTTAATAATAAATTATTTAGTTTGTTGAATTTAGATAAAATTGTTACGACTAAATTTAAATAAAATTTTTACATTTAATTTTTGTTTTAATATTTATTTTTATTTTTCATTTTTGGTAAATAATAATTTGAAATAATTGTTGGGAAATTTTTAATTGTAATTTGAAATAATTGTTGGGAAATTTTTAATTGTAATTTGAAATAATTGTTGGAAATTTAATTTGAAATTTAATTTAATTTTTATTTTTATTATTAGTTTTTGATAAATAATATTATCTACATAAATAGTGTTTTTATTTTTTATTTTTTTTTGCCCAATTTTTTTCACAAATAATTTAATTCAAAAATTTTCTTATTATTTGGTTTTAATAAATAATAAATTATTTATTTTTTTGAATTTAAATAAAATTGTTACGACTAAATTTAAATAAAATTTTTACATTTAATTTTTGTTTTAATATTTATTTTTATTTTTTCATTTTTGGTAAATAATAATTTGAAATAATTGTTGGGAAATTTTTAATTGTAATTTGAAATAATTGTTGAAAATTTAATTTGAAATTTAATATTTATTTTTATTTTGTGATAATTGGGAAAAATTGATAATAGGATACTTGGGATAATTGGGAAAAATTGGCACTATTGATAATAGGATAAAAAAATTCACATTATTGATGATTTTAATTATTATGAATCTGCGTTTTGCGTATTATAGTTACAATTTCATTCGCTAAATTTTTTGTTATTACTATTATGACTTGTACAATGTTCTAACATTTTGAATTTGTATAGGATGGATTATCATCTTGACATAGAGTTGAGATAGATGCCAGGCAAAGTTATGTGGAATAGTAGTTTTGATAGTTTCACAGAGGACGGGGGCTCGTCGGGGAGGGAGACGGAGGCAGATGTGGGAGTGGCTCCGTCGGGGATGAAGACGAGGTAGATGTTGGAGTGGCAGATGAGGGAGTGGCCCCGTCGGAGACCGTGGCAAATGAGGGGATGGAGGAGGTGGCGAGCCCTGATGTGGAGGAGATGGGAGTGTATCAGGCAAAAAAGCGTGTTGTTGACATGCTAGAGATGGTGGTCGGCAAGAGGCCGAGAGTGCCGTCACAGTACGTTGTCTTTCCCTTCACGACTGAGGTGAAGAAGAGGAGGTTCGTCGATGGGACGTACCCCAATCTATTCCGAGAGGTCGGCCATGTGAAGTGGAAAGTATTCGAGGCTGAGTGACGAAAAATGTTGCTGGGGTAAGTATTGTATGATTTAGTAGACTAGAATTACTCGTATATGCTTCGTTTACCGTTTTTTCTATTTTATTTCCAGAGCCACGCACATGATAGCCGGAAGGACGATATTGGACGCATACAAGTGGTTTTATGATATCACCACTCAGGGGGCTTGGCTCGCCGACGATGTAAGTGAAGTGTTATTGTTACTTTTTGTATACGTCATGTTTAATTTGGTAAATGAAATAAGTATTTATGTTTTTGTTTCCCTTGATGTAGCACATCGACATGGCCATGGACTTGTTGCGTGATCGAGTTGAGAGATATCCACAATCATTTCACAAGCCTGGCCGCATTATACTGAACACCGAGTTCTTCCGTGCCATTACCATTGAGTATCAGCCCCTTCAGCTTCTAGGTAACGAGTATGTACTTCCCACGTATATGCTCGAGTGGGTCATCGGGCTGTCACCGAGTGTTGAGGGAAAGTCATGAGAGGGTTGTACGCATTTGTATATTCCAGTTATCGCGAATTAGCACTGTATTGCACTGGAGATCGTGTTCCCTAATTCGACGATATATGTGTACGACCCCGATCATTCATGTCTGACACATGGACAGCTCGAGCAAATCTTAGAGCCGATGACTGTGATTGTTCCTATGATGGCTAGACATGCGGGCTTGACTGTGGATGACAAACTAGTCATCGTGCGGGACACGACGACGACGAGACAGTCTATATCGTAAGTCTTTGTAATCCTTTTTTTTTAAATTTATTAATCAGTTCGTACGTAATTGAAACCGAACTAACACATATTTGTTCATTTGCAAGGGCGATTGTGGGATTTTCACAATCAAATACATATAATTTTTGAGTATAGCACATAAGGTTGATGGAATCAACCAGTCATGGATGCAGAATTGGCGAAAGAAGTTAGCGTGTGATTTATACGAATTTAATTGTGATCCATAAATTATTTGTAAATATTTTTTGTACTTAATATTTGTAATTATTTTTTGTGATTATTCATGTAAATACTGTTTATTTCAATGTAAATACTATTAATTTCAATATAAATACTATTCATTTCGATGTAAATACTATTCATTTCAATGGAAATACTTTTCATTTCAATGGAAATACACAATGCTCTAACTGTTATTTAGGGGAACCTGACTTGTACAAAATTGGCTAGTATGTCCTACTGATTTGCACCTGCTACACCTACACGATCGGGAAAACTCTTATTAGATGGTATTCTAGAAGTACTTCGACATCCAGGACCACATGGTTCAATAAGAAGTGGCGACAATGTATTGAACGGGCGAATATGATCGGGAACTTCCCACTCGACTTCGTTTGGAAGAGGAAATATGGTTTCAACATACGTAGCTCTCCAGTTTTCAGCAGTGTAATAAGGAGAGCACAATGTTCTCGCTGCAAATCCTCGATATCATGCTCACATGGAAAACTCTCTAACTGAAATTGTTTACAAGTGCATGTTCCATCACTTAAATCTACCATATATGCCGTATGATGTGCACATTCCACAGAGAAGCACGACTTGTCTAGTGGTTCGACATTTAACTTTCTTGCAGCCTCTGCAACCTTGAAGAGCTTTACCTCTTGTGCTGGGGTTAGCACGGTTGTGCAATTATGTGATTCCGCATGTCGATCGTGAAACTACTGCTGCAGCTTCGTACGTATATTCTCAATCAGTGTGAGAATGGGTAACTCTCGATCCCTCTTAAATAATGTATTGAGAGACTCCGCGTTGTTTGACGTCATCATGTTGTATCGACGTCCTGGAAAATATGAGCACGCCCAATGTTAAATTTCCATTTTCGTTAGATAGTCCCATGCCGAAAATGATTTGCTTCCTATTTCAACCATGTATCTATTACACTCTTCAATATTGTAAGTTTCGACCGCTGTCATAAACAATGAAATGATGCCTTTGCCCTGATACCTGGTCTTCAAGTTGCTTTATATATGGTACATGCAATACCCATGATGTGCATTGGGAAAAACTTCAGCAATACCATTTATTATAGATTGTCCCCGATCGGTGACAAATGCAAAGTCCTCGACTTCTCCGATTACTTCCCTTAGCTTTGAGAAGAACCAACGTATCGACAAATCATTCTCGTTATCAACTATACCCAATGCAAAAGGGTAAATTTGAATGTTGGCATCTTGACATGTAGCAATAATCAACTGGCCTTGGTATTTGGATTTCAGAGTTGTACCGTCGATTAGAATTAGGGGTCGTATAGCATTTCGAAATCCCCGAATACATTATCCAAGAGCTATAAAGAAGAATTTGAAGCAGTTATCGGCCTTCGTCTCAATAAAAAATGTCGAGCCAGGATTAGTTTTCTTCATGTTATGACAATACCTGGCCAATTTAGCATAGCTTTCCTCTGTCGAGCCCATTAAATCCTCCAATGCGCATTCTTTGGCCTTCCAGGCCTTCTGGTAGGTCATGACTACTCCGTACTCTCGACGAACATCGTTAATGATGTCCGATGATCTATAGATTGTCCGTGGACCCTGATACTTGTACATTATCTGTCGACCAATAAACCAAGCTCGGGCTTGCCTATGATCATTGTGACAAACTCCCACTTTACAAGTATGTTCTCGTGTATATTTGTGAATTACAAGGCACTCATTCGTGTCCATCTTCTTTGCTCACAAACTCCAACTGCAACTATCATTTACGCATGATAGCGTCAACAACGACCTATTCGATTTTTTCACTCTAAATTCAAAGTTGTATTTCAGTGCAATTAGGTGCACGGCTTCTTGCAACTCTTTCTTCGTTTCAAACGGTTACTCGACATACAAATTCTCATTATCAGGAACCACACGTGAGGAGTTAGAGGACGATCCACTCAATCTAGCCCCCGAGGTGCCACCCCACTCATGTCTCTGCCGGGATAAACCAACCAAGTCCTCGTTTGTAAAAGTGTTTACATTTTCATTCTCGTTGTCACGAGTAGCGAAGGGAATTCTGTGTGCAACTATAACTGGAATAACCACATCATCTTCACGAGCTATCTCCACTGTATCCCAAAAATCATTAGCATTGTGATCCCCACCTCCCGAGTCTATTTGTTCATTTTCGACAACATCATTCCTTACTAAAGTCACGCAAAGAGGAGTCGTGTGCTTATTGTTCAGTTCAATCAGATAATTTACTTTATCAACAGAAGAAATCATTATACGTGGAATCGAAACTGATGCATGCTCGCTAAATTTAAATTTCAATTCCATGTTGTATTGAGAATGATCAACGTTCAACTTATTCTGTAAATCATTATAGAGTTCTGCATACGATGTACCTGATGATATGGAAATTGCGAGACCACCACGTTTATCACTTGTCCATTTCCATACTCATTGATTTTTTTCATCCAATAACTTATTTTGTAAATCATTATAGAGTTCTGCATACGATGTACCTGATGATATTGAAATTGCGATACCACCATGTTTATATTGAAATTGTGATACAACCATGTTTATCACTTGTCCATTTTCATACCCATTTATTTTTTTCATCCAATTCGAAATCACCAAAGTAACAAATTGGGACTACAACCATATCTGTATGTCAAAATAGAATTTTTAATTACAAGAAAAATATCAACAGCAATAAAAATGACTCAAAAAGGGGGGAAGAAGAAAATAGTTGGCAAACTGCCAACCGGCTGTTCAAACAGTCGATTCACCGACGCCGGCATAATATGCAGATGAATTTTTTCCGGTCAAATACTTCAAAAATTACAGATCTATTACATTTTTTTCTACTAATCATTAAATGTCAAAATACAATTTATCGATTTAAACATACAATAATTTAACGTAAATAGTCGGTGAAACAGTCGATTCACCAATGTCGGCATATTATGCAGATGAATTTTTTCCGGTCAAATACTTCAAAAATTACAGATCTATTACATTTTTTTCTACTAATCATTAACTGTCGAAATACGATTTATCGATTTAAACATACAATAATTTAACGAAAACAAGATTAAATTTGCGTATATAAACTTACCGATCTGACGAGATTGATGTCCACAAATTTTTCGACTTCTGATTTCGATAAATTTTTAAGTTTCTATAGTTGAAGCAGATGAATGATGAGAGTGTTTTATTTATCTGTGTTGGAGCATACAGATAAGAAATATAGGAAGTGTTTGATTTTTATTTGTTAAGTGAAAGGGTATTCTTATCTTCTTAAAAATGTGACATGATATGTGATAAGAGTTGCCACTACGCTCACGTGGATTGTCCTGAACATGCTGAATATGTTAAGAACGTGATTATTGATGCTGCACAAATGAATTGTGCAATTTTGGTGTTTTATCACTTTTTTTTAAATTTGTGTCACTTTTTTTGAATTTTGTCAATTTTTTAGTATTTGTGTCACTTTTTTCTGAATTTTGTCACTTGTTATGAATTGTGAAAAAAGTGACATAATGTCACTTTTTAATTTTACACAGTTTTTTTTTTTTTTTTACTTCCAAAAAACTTTTCATATGATTTTTCAAAACATTCCTAATTTTAAGGGTATTTTTGTAAGTTTCCTTGACCAGGTTAATTTTAAAAGTACCCCGGTTTAATGGTTGCTGTAAATGATTTATTTTCATTCATTTGTACGTATATTTTACCGTTAAATAAAAAGATTAACGAAAATTTATTTTTTAAGTGTATTATTCAATTTTAGTGATTTTGGGCAGTATTGGGCCTAATTTCCTCATCTTTAAATGGGAAAGTAATCCAAGGCCTGTTTAAGCCACTAGAACGGAACAATCAGGCCTTCTTAATTTTTCAAGTTTTCCCACTTTTTTTAATATTGATTGAAATTTCCTATTTTTATATCCATTTAAAAAATAAATAAATTATTAGGGATAAAAGGATAGTCGTCTTGGATTTCGTACAACAGTTAATGCTCTCCGAGCCATCTCACGTTAAGGTCACTTTAATTTTCTGCCAATGAACCCAAATTATTTCTGAAAATAATCACAATTTACAAACATCACGACCCATAATTTTCGGGAAAAGAAAAAGAAGAAGACGAGGACGACGAAGAAAAGGTTGCAATGAGAACACAATCGTTACACATCGAGCATGAAAAGTTAAAAATTAATTCACATTACGAAAAATTTAACCACCAATTATATCATTTTTCTAGGAACATTAAGTCTTTGATCCTGATCACATTTCTAAAATAACAATATTAAATGCTGTAGTAATTTAGAATGACAATATGGTCCCACTTAGATGCTCAATGATAACGTATATGTGTCAATTTCAGTGTTCTAAAAGTCGTAATGCGTTGATGTCAAGTTAAGGGCAATGCGAGATTAGGTAAATGAGTAGAAAAAGGTTTTCTTATTTTAATATTATTTTAAATTTTTAATAAAAAAACTATTTAATAATTATAAATTATTTAATAATTATAAGTTTTAACTTCAAAGAATTGTTAAAAAAAAAACAAAAAAAAACTAATAATGCGTGCCAACCGTACCTAGGCGCGCATTGGAGCCTTAGCCTTGCCTCGCATCCGTTGACCGTCAAATAAGACGCCAAACAAAGTGCTTGGCGCCTTAGTCTTGTTGTGCATCGATGTGTTATTTAGAACACTGGTTAGTTTAGACATTGTCAAATAATCTCAACCTAGTTAAGGTTAATGACCTGACTAGAGAATAAGACTCCACCAATTGTTAAGAGTTCGTGGCGCTTTTCTTTAATTTATGCCGAGGAAGTATATTTTTTAGACTTGCTTTAGCTGCCCCCAACGAGAAAATGTTTACAATCGCCCTTTTTAGATGACATTCTCATCTGACTATAGAACTAATTTCCGTGCACCTCAAAAATCTAAATAGTTCTTGATGTCAATAAATTCTATCACCTCTCTTTTCACGATTTTTGATGCAACAGATTCCTTGTTACCTACTGGTGGGGGATATGAATAGACAGAATTACATACCTATGAAAAAATATTGTATATACAGTGAAACATGATATTACTTACTCAAAGATCGTGGTGATATTTGATCTAGTTCGATTGACATTCAACATGTTTGGTAGGGATTAAAAGCTGATTAAAATCAATTTTTTGACCGTTATTTTACTATTTCAGTCGTCATTTTTGAATTCTTCTTTTATAGATAGGATCCACTTTATCTCTAACGGTCAAAAAATCAATTAACAAAATCCTTACCAAACAATCACAATGTCAATGCCTAGTTAATGTTGAGCCAAATAATGTGAACCGATATGGATGCAACATAATTGAAGGAAAATTGACCTATATAATTTTGACACACTTGCATAAGTTTCAATAAGCTTCTATTTCTAAGTTCATGTTTGATTGAGCTAAAGTTTTCCGGAACTTGGAATTCCAATTTCAAGTTCCACAAATTGCATGTTTCCAGCCACGTAGACTATTTTTTTTGGAAATCTTACTACATGTACACTATGTGTATATTTTAGTTTATATTTTGTCACGTGTCATTATTTTATTGAACAGTTTAAATTTTAAATAATTTTTCATCCAATTGACACTTGATAACAATATAAGTGTTAAAAATCAGTGTACAAATAGTAAAAACGATTTTTGGTTTTGTGGGAGGGAATTGATTTTTAGGCACTATTGACATTTTTTTTTTTTGATAATGGAAACAAACGCTATCCTAATTGTAAAAAAAAAAAATATTTTCTTTTAATCGACAATTTTCATGTAAAACAAAGTCAAACGAATACCAAAAGATAGATGATTCTCTTGGCTTTTTTTTGTTTTTGTTTTTGGCAATGAAAACAAATTTCATCCAAAAAATCAGTAAATTCTATCTCTTTAATTGATAATTTTCATATGAAATAGAGCCAAACGAATACCAAAAAATACTTTTATTTCAACATTTTTCACATGAAAAATCATACCAATCAAATAAAATAATTTATAATTTCTAGGAAAACAATTTTTAGGTAATTCATTTCCTTGGAATTCATTTTTTTTCCACCCAAATTTCATCTTTACAATCCCTAAGAATACAAGAAGTGAAAAATATTCTAAATTTCTAATACGACAACGTTGGTTCAAAATTGAAGAAGAATCATACTTGTAGTCAGCTATAGTATTTTATATTACATTATTTTCTCGTGGAAATAAAAGCGCATTTGCACTTCAGTCAGACATTTTATCAAACACCTTTTCCTCAATATACGTTCTTTACCTTCCATCGAATCTTCTCCTCAATAATGTTTCGGTCAACAATTTGATTCTACAAAAGATGAGAAGAAGATTTACAAGGATATCTGCCCTTTTTCCTGCAATTCGTAACTGTGTCAAATTTGAGCACACATCATCATATTTCAATCAGCATATACAATTTCCGACTCGAAATGCCACTACATTTACAAGTACCCATCTTTTAAAACCCTCGCGTTATATGGTTCCTATCAATAATTTTTCCATCACCAGGCCCTTCTCAACCAACAGCGACCAAGAGTGTTCTAGTGACACGGAATATGAATTTGAGCGTCATGCCGATGGTGAAAAGCTTGGAGATTTTAAAGGGGTAACGAACCTGGATTCTTTAGATGATTTAGAAACTATTATGGCAATTTTACGAGCAGGTGGTGTTCAAGAGAAGAGTAAAAACCTGGAAAAATGTGGAGTGATGGTTACGCCGGCGATAGTGTCTAATGTTCTTTCTCGGGTTCGAAATGATTGGGAAACTGCGTTTACCTTCTTTTTGTGGGCTGGAAAACAGCCCGATTATGCTCATTCCATTAGGGAGTATCATTCAATGATCTCCATTTTAGGGAAGTTTAGGAAGTTTGATACTGCTTCAGCTTTGATCAATGACATGAGAGCTGCATCTTTACTAACTCCACAGACCCTTTTGATAATGATCAGAAAATATGCAGCTGTGCACGATGTAGGCAAGGCAATCAGTACTTTCTATGCGCTTAGACGGTTTAAATTCGAAATTGGAATGGAGGAATTCCAAGGTTTGCTTTCTGCTCTCTGTCGATACAAGAATGTGAAGGATGCTGAGCATTTGCTCTTCTGTAACAAAAGCTCTTTCCCTTTGAATACCAAGAGCTTCAATATTATACTTAATGGATGGTGCAATGTGGTTGGTGATTTGCGCGAGGGTAAACGAATTTGGAGGGAGATGGAGGAGAGAGGGATTATGCGCGATGTTTACTCTTATGCTAGTATAATGTCTAGCTATTCGAAAGCTGGTAATCTTAATGCGGTTTTCAGGCATTTCGACCAGATGAAGGCTCTGGAAATTGAACCAGATAGGAAAGTCTACAATGCCGTGATTCATGCTTTTGCAAAAGGGAGGCTTGTGAAAGAAGCTCGCATTCTCATGAAAACAATGGAAGAGAAGGGAATTAATCCCGACACCATCACTTATAACTCGCTCATCAAGCCTCTTTGCAAGGCACGATTGTTTGATGAAGCCAAAGAAGTTTTTAATGAGTTGATAGAGAGAGGCCTTTCCCCGAGTACTCGAACTTACCATGCTTTCTTTCGGATTTTAAGGACTGGGGAAGAAGTGTTTCAGCTTCTCGATAGGATGCATATGGAATGCCATCCGAGTCATGATACGTATATAATGTTGATCAGGAAATTTTGTCGTTGGCGCCAGCTGGACAATGTCATCAAGCTGTGGACTGAGATGAGCAAGAACGGACTTGACCCTGATCGAAGCTCGTACATTGTGCTGATACATGGGCTCTTTTTGAATGGGAAATTGGAGGAGGCTTATAAATATTACTTAGAAATGAAGGAAAAGCATTTGTTGACAGAACCAAAAATTGATGAAATGCTTCAGGCTTGGTTGCAAGCGAAGGCTGATTCAGGGCACCATGCGACTGAATCAACACACAGTCAATCAAATTGTAGTCAGTTAGGACCAAAGGACAGAGTAAAGTCCAAGACATATGATAGGAACATTGACTTCCGTCGACAACCGGAAACAAAAAGCATTACCAGAGAGAGAGGCTTTTCTTTTTGTGATAGTTAAGTAGTGATCTTGACTCTGTGGTCCTTGAGCAACCATCCTTTTGAGCAACACGAAGAATTATGTGCAGGTGCATTACATCTTATACTAACATGTTTGGTGTTTAAATAAGCTTTCTTTTTTATTGTTTGATGGTATTCATGGTCATTTTAAATTTGTTACATACATATTTTTGCTAATTTTGATCCCATAAACTGCAAAAGCTGTTTATATTTTGATTTCTAACCCCGCTTATTCGAACAACTTAACCCAAATAAATGTTTTGCTAAATATACGAATTCAATTCAAATCTGTTAATTAGGGAAATCAAGCCATTTAAAATGAGTTTCATGTATGTTTTGGTTTATCTTTTTGTATCCAATAAGCAATAAGCATACACTTAACCTGGTAGCTCTAAGCTTGAATGTAAGCGATACATCCGTAAGTTTATTGGGTTATAGTTTAATGCTTATTTCAATCGTTCGGCTATTCCGTTTATAGTTCTTATCATAGTATTGTGGTCCAGTGATCCTGTCATAGTCTCAAATGAGTGTCATTAAGATATTTTGGCATTTGTAATGAGGAGTCAGCCATATTGAAACATGCCCGATTACTTTGTCCTTACCCAGATTCCCATTTACATCATCAGAAACGAAATGACAGGAAGAGACATTTTGGCTGTGGGTTAGAGAATGTTGTGTGCAACAATAATTTCGACACATTTCCACCGTCTCAATTACATGTATCTTGATAGTGTTATATTCTTTTAAAACCATTAGTCTTGCAATTATTTTACATTGTTCTTCATCACAAATTTCTGAAGGCAAAATATTGACTTCAACACTATAGTTTATGTTTTTATTAGTAGAATGGTACAAGTGTATATTTTTACATTTTGGACCATTTAAAACACTTATATAAGACTAGTCGTTCCTTCTTGTTTGTGTTAATTTGCATTATTTGTTAGGTGTTTTTTTTTGCGTCAATTTCCATTATATGTTTTCACATGTTTTCCACTTACTATTTTGTACTTTTCTTTTCCGTTTAGCCTTATTAAAGCAATTCTTGAAAAATTATATCTGATTATGTGCATGAAATGTAATAGAATTTTATCATAAATTACAACTCTTGAGTGAGAGAGATTATCCTTGAGCTGGAAAATTAATTAATATTTAGTTGATTGATTTGATTGTTTATTTTTAGGGTGATTAGATAAGATATGCACATAGTCAGGCCTGATCTCCTATCTTAGTGGACAGGAGTTTTTATCTTGCACACTGTATGCAAGATAACAACAATTTCATGCACATGGTATAGGAAGGATTCCTTGATCAATGTGTTTTTGATGAGTTGTTTATCAATCATAGAGTTCGATTAATTAGACTTGAACGAAGTTTAATTATAATAATGGCTGTCAAGTTTATCCCCAACAACTCAAGCTTGTTTCCCATCTTCGAACTGCTTGCGTATTTGGTCCGCTATAGGGGAGATTACTGGACTGGCCATTCAAGAAGAAAAATAAGTTAAATCATATTTATTCTATTGTGGGGAGTTGGTTATTGTCCAACACTGTATACCGAATGTGATATTAATGTGTAGAAAGAACAACACACAATATTGTTTAGTTCGACTTCTGACATAACATATCACTAACCAAAAATCAAGGAAAAAATATGTACATTCATTGGTCATTATGTACATATAAAATGCCCTTAATCAATTAATCAATTATTTAACAACATATCATAGATATTAACCCATTAATATAATCCTTTTGTGGTACGTAAAGGACATTTTCTAATCCTCCATTCCAAATCCTCCCAAAAAAGTTGGGTCCAAAAGCTCCATTGAAAACGATGAACTTGGACTGCTAATACTTGAAAATCCATCTCCACGTTCTAATGTTCTTTGTATCTCCTTTTCAGCTTCACAAATTTGTCCCTTCAGCGTTAATACCTGCACATGATAATCATTGTAAGTACGTAGTACTGGATGGGATATCATTTTATAAGTATGTAGTACTAGACAGAATTGAGAACAATAGAGAGAGACGTACCTCATTCTCGAGCCTACATTTCTCTACCTCAGTGCAGTCATGTTCAGCCTTCAATTTCGAGTACTCTTCCTCCAATACTTGCTCCTCCACCGAGCTCGCCTATTCTGAAACCAAAACGCTACCTGGCGGGGGTCGAGTCTGAGTTCAAATGCAATTTTCTCCTTCCTCTCGGACTTCAATTTCTGTTCTTTTCCAAAACTCATCTCCAACATATTCACTTATTCTTGGCTTAACTTCCTCTTCCCGACCGCCTCACTTCCGCTTCCCTTTGCCCTTCTTTCGTCCACTCTTCCTCCGAGGTTCCTCCACCCCTAAATATCATAAAAAACTTCTAGTTTATACAGAGTACTTGAAAATAGTGATAAAAGATACACTATGTACGGTAAAATTAGAAGAGTACTTAATCATGTCGACGTTAGTGCAATACAGTCCAATCGAACATACTACAAACAAGACAAGGCTACATAATCAAATGCATGAATTTATAATCTTTTCATGGAAATAGTTCTAACCTTGCTCTTGGACCATTTGGCTGTATTTTTCAGGATAGTACTGAGAAATCAAACTCATTTGATCATCGTAAAGGTTCATATTTTCTGGGGTGCCAAGTTCACAGGACTTTTACTTATAAGCTGGAGTAATAGAGAATGTGGAGTGAATTTGGGACTTTGATGCTTTATTTATAGAGCGGTCATTTGAAAGAAACCTTGGTGTCTTCGGAATTGTCAATGATGCCATTTGTCTGAAGTATGAAAACATTGATTCAGTTAATGTATCATGCGGAGTTTAACAATTTCTCGTGTCATTCAAAGTCTTTTTCTATCATGTTAAGATTTTCCAAAAGTGTCCGAATTCAAAAGACAAATATAATATGAGAGGAACTATGGAATACATGAGTAATTTTGTTTAGTATATCACATCAAATATGTCCATCGGATACCAAGTATTACTAATCACCAAACGATTCGATCGAATAATTCTACTTGTACATAAGTAGTTACATAATGATTTATAAATGATGTGTCAAAAAAAAAGTATGTAAGTTTTTTTTTTTTTTTTTTTTTTTAAAAAATTATTCAATCATATATCACTACTTCATGTGCATGTAACCCATTACGTAAACATATTATATACATATAGCACAATCATTCAATTATTTTCATTTTCTTGAAAGTTTGTGTTCGGTGCTTGGTGGTGGCATATGATGCCCAAAGATTTTGGATTTTTAGTTTGTGAAAGTAACTAATACCCTCATTATTAAAGTCTCACGATTAACTAATTAAGTACTAACTAGTCTATTATAGGCTAATTGAGTAACTAATATCCTTTATCAGGATCATTAATTTTTAAAATAATTTTTAAAATGGATATTGTTATCAAGAAAAAAAGTATATATTTTTTTTTTTTTTTTTTGCTGAAGAAATTCTGATTCAATCATATATCACTACTTCATGTGCATGTAACCCATTACGTAAACATATTATATACATATAGCACAATCATTCAATTATTTTCATTTTCTTGAAAGTTTGTGTTCGGTGCTTGGTGGTGGCATATGATGCCCAAAGATTTTGGATTTTTAGTTTGTGAAAGTAACTAATACCCTCATTATTAAAGTCTCACGATTAACTAATTAAGTACTAACTAGTCTATTATAGGCTAATTGAGTAACTAATATCCTTTATCAGGATCATTAATTTTTAAAATAATTTTTAAAATGGATATTGTTATCAAGAATAATTATCAACCAAAACTGTTAAAAAAGATTGTACAAGGAACATGATTGTTGAATTAATACCATAAAAAATCGAGAGTTTATTTGATCTTTAATAATATGAGGGTAATAGGAGGTTAGTATATTCTTGATCTCTTTGTGAATATTAACTAGTCTAACGGCCAAGATACAAGACTTTAAGACATATTTGGTGAATTAAGTTTGGCCAACCTCATCTGTATATACTCTACATGTGATGGTCTTTGACGGTAAATAGAAATTCAATTTAACTGGGAAGCAATGTTTTGAAGTTAATTCAAATAAACAAATTTCTACTCATATGAAAAATATGTGTTGCTTTCTTCTGCAACTCTTAGCTCGGCCAATTCATTCGATCATCAAGATGGTCGAGTTGAGCTCGTGATGCAGGAAAGGAAACAAACTAAAATAAATTAAGTATTCCTCATTGATGGAAGCCACCAAAAAATAATAAAAGAAAAAGGAAAAAAATTGAAGACGACAATTTTTTTTTTTTTTTTTTTTTTTCACTTTAACAATTAAAAAGGCATCTTTCAACTCAAACGTTTGACTTCAATTTAATTCTCCCATCTTCCTGACTTAGGCAATGTGAAAAATACCTCGGATATTTGAGCATGTTCGGCTGAGCTTTAAATACATTTTTATTTCCAAACTTATTTGAATGAATTAGTTTTCCTTACACCAAGAAAAGAGTTGCTTAGTATAAAAATAACTAGTATGTTCATAGTATTGTTTAAGCTAATTGTATATTTTTAAATTCAAACACGTATGACACATGTCACATTTAGTACGAATATGACTAAATATAATTAAAAGAAAATTATTACCAACTTAACATTCATGGATCTTATCCAAAAGAATGCTTCTACACGTACATAAAGAATTTTGACAGAATATATACATGCAACTCACAGTTCTGGGGTCCACACACATTTTTGGCATTTTTTATACAGCATGGGGCCCACACACTTGTTTCTATTCTGGTGGAATTCTATGAAAAAAATTCTGTACAACCAGTTGTTTTCTATCCAAAATCTAACATCTAATCGCATTAAAGTAGGATTACCTAACCTTTAATTACAAAATCGAGAAATCAGTATATCTAATCAATTATCAAAAAGGTCAATAAATAAATAAATTGCCAATTTTATGATGCAAATCAACTTTTTTAACGCATACTAAACATACACTTAAAACAAAAATAGGATATAAAATTAATTCTTTTTTTCAGCCACTTCTAGAGTCACTCATTGTAAACTAATAATGTTAACTATGGAAGTCTACTTGAGTTTGGCTTTCTTGAATGAGGTATACTAAGTAGAGAGTGTACCCCCCACCCCACCCCACACACATCCCCATGCACACATGTATGTCTTATTTAGTACAAACATAATTAAATATGATAACAAGAATATTATGACTGCACGTAACATTCATTTATCATATCCGAAATCGAATACCTAAACCATGCTTTTGCCATACAAGCATGTCGCAATACAACTGAATATTTTATAACCCATACTAAACACACACTTAACACGAGACAAAGATATGAAACTAGTTCTCTTTTTCAGCCACCTTTGGAGTCACATTGTAACTCAGGAAGTCTACTTGTGTCTAGCTTTCTTGATTGGGGTATATTAAACAGAGAGGCACCTTACACCCCCACAAACACACATATATGTGTATTGTGGTGTAATTGGCTAGGTTAGGATTGAGATCCCAAAGCTGACCACCTAAAATTGATTAAGAAAATAGTTGGGTTGGCGCCCCCCGAGGCACATCCAAGTTGGCAAAGGAAGGACAGTGCGGGGCTCGCAACCCCAGCGTGGGGAGTTCTATTCCTGGTTGGAGCAGTTGAGTGTTGTAATAATCAGAGGAAAGGTTGGAGCAGCTTGGTGATGTAATAATCATGGAGGAGGCTCCCTTGGAGTCAGGAGTATAAAGGCTGTTCGAACCCTGGTCAACTTGAGCACATCCCGCGATTTACCTCCCTGAGCTGCTGAGGGGCCGGAAGTTCAGGGACGAGGATATAGTCTGGCGTAAGCTGGGACATCTCGTTAAAAAAAAAAAAAAAAAAAAAATGGAAATAGTTGGGCTGGCGGTTGGCCTCTGGATTTGGACATGCAAAACAACTTTTGTTGTTCAATATAAGGTGGTATTCTCCTCTTTCCATGCCTAGCAGTCTCGAGACAAGGTACTAGTATTAGAGTAAAAAATTTCACTAGGTTTGACACCACATTTTGAAAAATGATTGAAAATTGAAAGGAATGTATTCATATTTTTAAAATGGGCGAAAATAACTTTATAAATATTTCAATTCCTTGCTAGATCCAAACATTTTCTTCTTTTTCTTATTAAAGAAAATTATTTGTTTCTCAGACTCAACTCAATCCCAAACTGATTGAACATTCGTCGACATCTTACCATGAATATTGTCAACGTGTCGTCTCCATGCCTCGTTTTGCGTGAGAAAATATTCCAAATTGACTCAAACTGATGGGTCATTTTCTTTTCCATTGTCCTTTTGCTCTTTCCCTTCTTGTGAATTTTCAATTCTATTGTCGAAAAATGAGTCTCTTGTTTCAGGGGAAACAAAAGGGTGAAGAAGTTGCTGAGAGAGTGAAGATTTAGGGATTTGCTCCAAATTATATTTGAATATGAAATTTGTGAAAAAGAAGAGGAAGAAGAACATGATAAATTATTGTTTTTTGAATTACATGGAAAAACGTAAAGTTCTTATTTTATATATTCTCTTCTCTCTTTCTCTCTCTCATATATATATGGGAATGATTTTCTAAACATCAGTGTTTAGCTTATGTTAAGTACCGATCATATTGACACATCATTTAATTGGTAAATTATTAAATATATGGGACCTACCATTAACTTATTCACCAATTAAATGACGTGCCTTTTTGTATATTGAAAGTCCTCATGCATATATTCGTTCAGTAAATATAATTTTTTAGGGAGCCAATTGTTAATTGATTGTTGGAGAAATGTTGGAATTGTTAATCCATAAATGTGGAGGATTAGACGTTTTATAATTGTTTTTGTCATTTTGAATGTCAATATTTTCAAGCATTTTCGAATTTAGTGGACATAAAATGTTGAAATTATGTGCCATTAACATATTGAGATTTGAATTAATGCTTCGGTATTGTGGTTGAACTTTGAATATGAAATATAGAATTTCTGGAGGGGTCAAGGAATTTTTAACTAAGTTTGTAAACAATCTCAAGTTTGATTGGGGAATTAACGAGTTTTTGCCAAGTAAACTATTGAATTTTGTAGACAACTAGTCAGTTTAGAATGTCAAATCTTGAGTTTGCTGTTAAAATCTTGAGCATGCAGTCCAATTCTCGAGTTTGCTGTGCAAATCTCGAGTATGTTGGACAAATCTCAATTATGCTCAACAAATCTAGAATTTACTTGAAAAATCTTGAGTTCGATGTTAAAATTTGGAGTTTGCTCAACTGTCTAACTTGAAGTTTGCATAAATTTTTGTTTACAACTTCAAATTGCATTTCTTCTTTCTCTTCCATTTTTTTTTTTTTTTTTGGTTACATTGAACTCTAGATTCAATTATCTATGGTATAATATTTTTCATTGGGATATCTGTGTAAAAAATTGTGCACTAAGTTTCTCAGATGTTCGCATTTATGTTTCTCATTGCCTCTTGTGGTCCTTTTATGTCCAAATTTCATTTTTTTTCCAGATCTATCATCTTCAAATTCGAGATTTAGTGCTTGTTTGATAGGAATTTTGATAATTGATTTTTTGACTGTTAGAGATAAAGTGAGCCCTACTTGTGAAAGAAGAATTCAAAAATAACGGCTGGAATAGTGAAATAACGATGAAAAAATTGATTTTAATTGATTTAAAATCTGTACCAGACAAGCATTTAACCTGTAAAAGCAAATTACACTATATTAAATAGAAGGGTAATTAGCACAAAACATCCCTACCTTTCGATATTTTTGTGGAAAACATCCCTACCTTTCATTTTTTGACGGATTACACCCTCACCTTTACCTTTTTTTGCGCAAAACGTCTTTCTGTCAACTCTCTGTTAAAATGCTCCGTTAAATCAAAAGGTAATTAGCACAAAAGGTCCCTAACTTTCAAAGTTATTGTGCAAAACGTCCATACCTTTTAATTTTTAGCATAATTAGCACAAAAGGTCCTTACCTTTCAATATTATTGTGCAAAACGTCCTTACCTTTCAATATTATTGTGCAAAACGTCCTTACCTTTCATTTTCAGCATTTTCACCCATTCATTTCATCTTTCATTGCGCAAAAGGTCGTTTTCATCCATTTTTCCAATAAAATGACGATTTTACCCTCCTATTGAAATAAAACAAAAAGAAAAGAAAAAAATAATTAATTAATTACAATCATAGTTCTAAATCTTTCAAAACATTACGGATAAATCCTAAATTCTCCATTACCATCACTTTCACAACCCCACCAAGCCATCACCTATAGATCCATATAGCATCACTTTTCGACCACAACACCTATCGGACTCCACCACCACCACCAACCTCACCTCACTCTCCACAATATCCTCCTCCATAATATTGGTCACCAATCTGTCCGAAACAACCACATTTACGGTGGTGGAGTCCGATGGGCATGGTGGCTGAAAGGTAGTGTTATGTGGATTTATAGTTGGCAACTTGATAGGTTGTGAAAGTGGTGGTGGTTGAGAATTTATGATTTCTTTGTAATTTTTTAAAAATTTAAGGACTATGGTTGCAGTTGGTAATTCATCTTTTCTTTTTGTTTTATTTGAATAGGAGTGTAAAATCGTCATTTTATTGAAAAAAAAATGGATGAGAAGGACATTTTTTGCAATGAAAGGTGAAAGGTAGGGGTGAAAATGCTAAAAAATGAAAGGTAGGGACGTTTTGCACAATAATATTGAAAGATAGGGACCTTTTGTGCTAATTATGCCAAAAAATGAAAGATAGAGACGTTTTGTACAATAATATTGAAATGTATGGACCTTTTGTGCTAATTATATTTTGATTTAACAGAACATTTTAACGAAAAGTTGACAGAAGGACGTTTTGTGCAAAAAAAGGTAAAGGTGATAATGTAATCCACCAAAAAATGAAAGGTAAGGACGTTTTCCACAAAAACATCGAAAGGTAGGGACGTTTTGTGCTAATTACCCTAAATAGAAAACTGCTCAATTAACTACAAAATTCACATTCTACATTTTAAAGTTTCTATGAAATTCGAGATTTCAACACCTTTCAAACTTCCTTGAATCATGAATTTAAGTGCCTATCTTAGGGAAAGTGCGACATAAAACAAAATATCATGTCTTTAATTCAAAAAAGTTTAACTTTGATTGCTTGGGGGAAGTGGATAGAATTGACTACCCTTCACTTCAAAAGGTCATTCTGCTTTCTTGTGAAGTTATTCCGTAAAACAAGCCAACTTGACCTTGAAAAGAACATTTTGATGTGTTCATGTAACCTTTTACTTGTGCAAAATGATATGTTATCACATAATGCGAGCAAAAGTCATCTGACTTTTCTTTTCAAATATCAGATACACTTCCTAACGCTTAGAAAATCACATAATAAATTCTAGAGACAATATTAGTGACATCTCATAGAGTGACTTTCATAAACGTGAGGGAGTGCCTCGATATTTTCACAAAGCTTAAGGAGCTGGTAACTATTATATTATTTTTAATTTCTGTTATTCAATTAATATTTATATTTACATATGAGGTAAGCGAAGAATGATTTAAATATTCGTGATGGAATCGTAAAAAAAAAAAAAAAACGATAGAGCAAATAACGTATAGTTTGTTGTGATTCAAATTAGGGTGAATTTTTTTTTTTGAAAATAAATGTTTTCCTTATTCTCATGTGGGAAATTTGTTTCCTTATATTTCACATGATTTTTATGAAAATATATTATTTCCTTATTTCACATTATTTCCATCTTTATGCTATGTCATGTAAATATAAGTAGTGATCTTGTCTTTCAGTTTTGTTAAAGCAAGAATTGTTAAGTTCTTGTATTTCTTTCCATATTGTCGATTAATAAAATGTCGTCCTTCAGTGATTAACTCTCTTTGTTAATTTCTTTATTTTTAAATCTTGTTTCTCGTTGCAATTTTCATTAATTCATATTCCGTCATTAATCTCATTCACTACAATCCTTCCAGGTCCAACAAGTGGTATCAGAGCTTAATTCTTCTTCTGAGGATTGGTTGAGGTTTTTTCAGAGATGACTACAATGAAGTATGACATTTCGCTGTCGGATCGCAATACAAGGTTTTCTTTATGGCAAGGAAAGATGAGGGTTATTTTGACATAGTTGGATTTGGATGATGTGTTGCTGGATTTTGAGAAGATGACAACTAATTGGGCAACGGAGGAGAAACAACAGAGGCATCAGAAAGTTTTGTCGTTGATTCATCTTCATCTATCCATCATTATTCTGCAAGATAGCTTGAATGAGAAAACAACAGCTGCTTTGTGGTTGAAGCAATTATGTAAGACCAAGACACTTACCAGTAAACTAGCTCTAAAGTAGAAATTGTATTCCTATTGCATGACCGAAGGAGGGCTGTTGGAAGATCATATTGTCGTATTCAAGGAAATTGTTGCAGATTTAGAAACGTTGGAGGTTAAGTACGATGAAGAGGATCTTACCTTGATCCTGTTATATTCGCTGCCTGACTCTTATGCATCGTTTCGGGACACCATTTTGTATAGTCGGGATACTTTGACCATAGAAAATGTTTACGATGCTTTGCACTCAAATGAGAAGTTGAAGCATTTGGTTGGAGTTACATTGAGGGATATTTTTACGATTAATTCTTTCACTGTTCAGAATCGTCAAATGGGAAGGATGGTGGCAATCGATAAATGAGATGGTGGATTATATGTCCTGGGGCATGAATATCCCACATTTATTTTTGATCTTAATAATAAGTCGTAGCATGCCTCATATGATTTGTGGCATGTTTGCCTTGGACATGTGAATCACTCCATTATCTCTTTTCTAAATAAAAAATGTCCATATTTATCTTGCATCTTTATTGCCTTCTCCAACGCTTTGTAATAGATGTCAAATTGCGAAAAATCATCTTTTGGCTTATTTGCGTAATGAAAAGCGATCGTCTAATGTGTTGGATTTAATTCATTGTGACATACCTTCCACCATCAAATCCACTTTAGGTTTTGTTTACTATGTTGTCTTTATCGATGATTTTTATCTCTTCACTTGGCTATACCCTTTTGCGTTTAAAATCTGACTTTTACAATATTTTCCTTCACTTTAAAAAACTTTTGGAAAATTAATGTTTTGCACGTATAAATTTTTTTCAAAGTGATGGTTGTGGAGAATTCACTAGCAATCGTCTCCAAGGGCACCTCTGGCATCCGTCATCAATTATCTTGCCCATACACACCTGCTCTAAATGGTCACACCAAAAGGAAACATCATAATGAGATTGAGACCGGCCAGGCTCTTCTTTTTCACTCTCATATTTCTCCTCACTTCTAGGTCAAAGCCTTCAACACTGCAGTCTACATCATCAGTCGCTTGCCCACACTATTCTTTGGAAGTAAGTCCCCCTTTTGAGTTACTTTATGGTTCCTCTCTGAATTATGAAAATTTTCATCATTTTGGGTGTTGTGTTTACTCTAGTTTGTGTGATTATAAGTCTAACAAATTTTCTCTTCGGGGCATCCCATGCATTTTTATGGGACCATCTGTAGATTGTACATCACTCAATATGCACAGTTTGATAAACATCACTTTTTTCTTTAGAAACCTCTCTTGCTCAACCCATCTCATCTTTCCCATTTTCCATTTTTTTAAAACTCGGCTCATCCTGTACTGAAACATCTTCTCTTGAGCACTATTCTCCTTCCATCACTCTATTAAAATCTAACTCGTGTGTTCTTTGTACTGACCAGTGGATGAATCTGTACATGTTACTAACTTTATTACAAGCTCTTCTTTGGTACACTCAGCCATAGACCATGTTCTGTTAAGTTTGACGTCGGTCCTCAAGTTCATGATCTCACTCCAACTCCAACATTCTGGTATTTTCATAACTTGCCATTGGACGAATATTGGCTTCTTGGGCTTTTCTAGTCTTCTTCGTGTTTTTCTTGCCTCTATTGAGCCTCAAGGTTTCAAATCTACTGCAAAGAATCCTGCCTAGATTATTGCCATGGATGAAGAAATGCAAGCCTTACAAAACTACCACACCTGAAATTTAGTCCTTAAGCCTGTTAACACCAATATTATGGTCTCCAAGCGGGTGTTCAAGACCAAATATTTGTCTGATCAATCCATCAAGCATCTCAAAGCTCATCTTTTTTGCCAAGGGCTATACACATGTACTTGTTCTTGGCTACTATGATACCTTTAGTCCTATTATTAAGGCTTTTGCTATTCGCGTTGTGATTTCTATTTCTGTGACTGACAAATGACCCCTTCGCCAAATTGATGTTAAGAATGTGTTTCTCAATGGCGCTCTTATTGAGCATGTTTATATAGAGCGGCCTCTCGGATATATTGATCCTCCTTTCCTAATCATGTCTGCCAATTGAAGAAAGCCCTCTATGGTCCAGCACCTCAACTCCTTAATTATTCAGCTTGGATTTTCCTATAGTCAAGTTGACACATTGCTATTTGTCTTCCATAAGTACTTTGATATCATTTATTTGCTCTTCTATATTGATGATATTATTATCATTGGCAACAACTCATCTATCATCCGCAAATCCACCTGCAAACTTAATTCTAAGTTTGCCTCTAAGGATTTGGGTCCTCTTAGCTACTTCCTTGGCCTTGAAGCTTCGACAACAACATATGGTCTTTTTAACAGTCTAGAATATGCACGGGATATTATTACTCGAGCAAAGTTACTTGATAGCAAATAGTCTCACACCCCTATGGTTGTTTCTCAACACTTGTCTGCAAAGGATCCTCCGTTCTTGAATCCCACTCTTTACATATCTCTAGTTGGCGTCCTTCAATACTTGACTATTACGCGCCCCCATATTGCTCATCCTATCAACTTTGTCGACCAATTTCTACACGCTCCAACAACATACCATTTTTTTGTAATTAAGCGTATTCTTCGCTATATTGAAGGCCTTCATTTTGGCCTTATCTTCCGCTCCTCCACTATTCCTAGTGCTCTCATTGCTTGCTTCGATGCGGATTGGGCAAGATGCCTTGATACTCGGTAGTCTACCTTGGGTCCTTGGTTCTTAGAAATATACTTGTAATATTAGACCTGAGTATCAAATTATTATATACATTTTTTTCCTCAATAAGAAGTCTTTACTCCCAACAACATATTTCTAATTAATGACAATAGAATTAAGGTATAGTTGACATTTTAAAACAATTTTTTTTTTCAAAGCTAAGTTTATAGATATTATCATATGATCGTGAACTGAATTTAGATCTACTTACAGACACCGTCGGTGTGTAATATAAAATTAGCATAGTAAACAGATCAAACCTATAATTAAGAAGAATTTTATTATTATGTGCAATCGTATTTAACCCAATACAACAAAACATTACAAAATAAGTTTAGTATAATTATGCGTGGAAGTAAAGTTGAACAATAAAAAGAATAAGTGTTATAGCATAAGTTTTATCTAATATGCTATTCATTATACTTTAATATTGCATATCAAACATAATTAAAGGGGGTCTTGATATAAACAAACAAGTCTTCATGTTGGTGTATAAAGACATTATAGAGAAAATAAATAAATGATTTCTTAAAAATTTTCCACTAAAATCCTTTTTTGTTTTAAACATCTCACTCTTTTATACATGAAAAAAAATACCGGACCATTCTTAGGAATGAAGTAATCAATTTCTCTCTATTTTTTAAATTTAAATTTATTTTAATGATGAAAAATACGCGAATTATGTCTTTTAAATATTAAATAGTAATAGGAAGAGCACTCTACGAATAATATTTTGACATCTAATAAAGAAATAAACAAAATTCATTTCAATTAGAAAATCAAAAAGAATAAATGTGACGAGACCTATAATGGATATCGTTGTAGTTACAATGTAACTATTAATGTCATTTGACTGTGGCGGTCTAAAAGTTTTTATTAATGTAGCTTTTTCAAAAAATAAAAATAAAAATAAAAATAAAAAATAAAGATTGTTAACCAATTGAATGCATTAAACATTTTTCGTAATCATCACTGGGATCAAATTATTATTACTCAATTTATTGTATATCTTTATCATTCATAAAGATAAGGTATGGGAAGGATTCCTTGATGGTGGATGCTTTTGATGGCTTAATTAATTATTTTAATTAAAGCTGAATTAATATAAGTGGTGTCATGTTTATTCCGACAAATGAGTTTTTGTTTCCCATCTTCCATCTGCTTATGTTCTTGGAAAACAGCTAATCAACATTGCATTCTGAGTTTTCAAAACATGTTAGAGTTAATACAATATGTTTGGCATGATTGACTAATAATATTAGACGGGATAATAAAAATATTGTTTAGTAAGACGTCTAGACATGACATTTTCAAATAGAAAATTCTAAATAACTCTGTCCTACGCGGTGGATTATGTTTTCTTCTTCTTTAATTCTAAGCAATCTTGTCTGGTCTATCATCCCAAAAATTCAATGATGTTTATTTATTTTTATTATATTTGTTAATTATCTATTTCCTATGTAAGTGTATACTTGAAAATCGAAATATAGTATTATACTGAATGAATACCATGACCAAAATTTTTAACTTTTTTCTTTATTATTTTCTAGTACTTAATAATCGATTTTACCAAGCATGCAATGATTGAAATCCCTCGTACTATTGCTTCTAAGTAATTAGTACTATGTATATGAAAAACATAGTTTAAAATTAAGTATATTTTCATCATATTAGTAGTGGTTATCTTCGATTATACGTGACATGTTGACAAATGGTTTCAAATTTTATGTCAGCTACACAATCTTTTTGCAACTTTATTCGATTCAACATTATATATACTTTATCTAACATTACAGCAAAATATAATAAAGAAATGTTCCATTATTGTGTCTAATAGCATTCAATGCATACAAAATATAATGTACATCTATGTGCAATGCTTAGAGTAGCCTGGTTTAGTATATTCACCTACAAAATAAAGCTAGGAAGATTTAAATTTTGTTTACAGAAATCCGAATGTCTTTCAACATCAAACAATTTAAACCATAATTTCTTTATCCACAGTCAATTTTATTTACGTCATAATTTATAAGCAGTTTTTTTTTTTTTTAATAATAATGTTATCTTGCACCACTAGTATTATTATACCTGTTTAACCGATACCATGTGATATGCACAATGAAATGTGAAATTAAGTAACTCATTTAATTTTGCTTCTCATTTAATGTCGCACTAGTATCGTGTTTTAACACTAGTTATGTTAAATAGCATTATTATTATTATTATTATTATTATTTGCTCTTTCTTCTCTCTTC
Source organism: Olea europaea var. sylvestris (assembly GCF_002742605.1). Lineage (NCBI taxonomy): Eukaryota > Viridiplantae > Streptophyta > Magnoliopsida > Lamiales > Oleaceae > Olea > Olea europaea. The sequence continues at coordinate 138,287 of NW_019233576.1, forward strand.
CCAATAGGTCTTCTCATTTATCTTATATTCTCTTACAATTTTGCAAATTCCAAAGTCGGGCACGATCAAGCATCGTTCGTAAAAGTTAATAAATTTTTTAATCTTTAAATTCAACCATCCCTATTTTACGCCTTAATTTGAGCACCATTATCCATAGATAATGATTTTTTAAGGGTCATAAGCTCAAATTTCGAGGTTAATGGGTAAGCTTAAAGGGATTATCCTTCTAATGGTTCAATCTTTGTCGTAGGAAGGCAAGCAAGACCTTGTTAATCTCTTTCATTAAATGTATAAAAGTCTAAATGACACCATAATCCTTAACTAATTCATAAAGCAAAGTTATGTGTTTAAAAGCAAGAATAATCGAGAAAAGAAATCAAGGAAACCATAATCCTTAACTAATTCAAATTTCTTAATTAAAGGTTGAAATTGAAAAGTGGCTTTCCAACGTTGCATGGATTACTCTTTCCTTTAAGCCAAATGTTAGGTGTGCTTTTTTTTTTTTTTTTTTGTTTGTGTTAATTTCCATCATCTTTTCTCACATGTTTACCACTTGTTATTTTATTTTATTAAGTCAATGTTTGATTCCCATTTCTAGAAAAAATTATTATTATTATTTATTTATTTATTTATTTATTTTACAAATTCATTTTCAACCAAACATTTATAAGTGATCCACAATTTTTATCAACTTTTAAACTACACATTTCATCGATTCTTCATAAAATCTACTAAAAGATTTTTAATAAATTCAAATAGGGGCTAAATTAAGCAATTCTTGAAAAATTATATACCTGATTATGTGCCTGAAATGTAATGGAATTTTATCATGAAACTACATCTCTTATGTGAGAAACACATTCTGCTAGAGCTAGAAAATTATTTATTTATGCAATAAAATCTCTTTATAATCAAACTGTAATTAGGACCAAACTAATTATTACTATGAGTATGTTACAAGTGATATATTAATAATTAATTAACTAAAAGTATAGACATTAATAAAAGAGAGAGATTTTTGAAATTTTAATTCATGTATAGTTTAGAGTATGTAAAGTCTCATCTTAAACGTCTATAATTTTACATTCACGCTGACAACTTCAGAGAAGTGTTTATTTCATCTTAAACCTTTAATGTAACATAATACAATATATTTTTCTTCTATATACATATAGTCATGATAATGTGGATTTGTTCTTATTTATAAATAGTTCAAATTGGACCAGTGTTATGTTTTAATGTAATTGGCGATTTTATGAACAAAAAGGACCGAATTGAAAAAAATGTAAAAGTCGCGAATTAGTTACAATTTTGTATAGTTGTGTTTGATAGGTTAGGGCTCAAGCTCGGAATAAAGAAAGAAGAATCGCCGCAATTTCGCTTGCCTCTTGCCAACACATTGTTCGAGCGATAAAAATAAAATGAACTTCGTTAGCTTGTCTCCAGGACATCACTCGAGCAAAACACTATCACTTGCTTTTCACTGGCGTGTCGCTCGAGTACTAGAAAACCCTAATTTTTGATTTTCTAGAATTTTAATAGGATTATACTACCCAAAATGTCCTTTATATAAATACTTGTGCCGTTTCACAAAAAATCTTGAATTGATCATTGTGAGAAAACATATACCCTATTCCTATATTATTCAATACATCAATCATTGAGATTGGCAATTGAAAAGCATCAAGACCAAAAATTCAAAAAAAAAAAAAAATAATAATAATAATAACAATAATACTTCTAGAGTATCTATCAGAGGTTGAAGATCAAAGAAGGTGACCGAGTTAGATTGTTAGAATCTACAAGAGATAGACTAAATCAGAAAGCCGGGAGTTGATACAGGAGCACGCAATTCAGGAGGGCTTTGGGAATTACAGTCAGAAGGTCATAAAGTACTTGTGTTGGTTGAGTTTGACGGTACTGTAAGTTGATTCGTTTATAGTAGATTCATACTGGTTTGGACCAAGAGTTTTTAATCCCGCGAGAGGTTTTCTCTATCATCAAATATCCCGTGTTCTTTATTTTCAAGCAATTTATTATACTAGAGCAATTCAACAAAGGGTGGATTGCAAGTGAATTCATTTTGACTAATTAATAACTATGACGAATAGCAATTGTTAATTAATTTTATTAAATTCCGTGCAAACACCTATTCATCCCCCCACCAAGTGTTTTTTGGGTCAAGCTGCACAACTTTCAACCAGAATTATTTTCGACTAAATAGTGGTTATTTCTATATAGAGTATCAGTTAGAGATATGTTACCCTTTAATTTGTTAACGTGATTGATTTTGTTTTGTCTTTTTAGGGTGATTAGATAAAATATGCACATGATGAGTTGTTTATCAATTATTGGGTTCTATTAAATAGATTACTAATCAAAGTTTAGTTATAGTAATGCTTGTCAAATGTTTCCCGACAACTCAAGCCTGTTTCCCATCTTTGAACTGCTTGCATGCATTTTCTGTTAGGCATGGTGGAAAATACTAATTAAATTGGATTAAAGAAAGAAAAATCATTCAAATCATATTCATTATGTTGTTGGGGGGCGGGGGGGGGCATGGGCTATCGTTCGACACTGCACATTAAATGTGAATTTCCGCCAAAATCATGGGAATTGAATTGTCTAAAACTTATTTTTTAGGAATTGTCAATTAAATATGTTTGATTGGTATAATTTTTCACCGGAAAAATGTTGAAATTCTGGATCTTTTGATTTTCGTTGGGCTTTGTCTTTCATAAAAATTGTCAATTAAAGGGATAGAACTTGTTATAATTGTGGATAGAATTTGTTTCTATTGTAAAAAAATAAAAAAAGTAAAATAAAATAAAAAGAACCTGGAAAAGTGAATTTCCGCCAAAACCATGGGAATTGGAATCCCACAAAATCAAGGAAAATCGGTCAAGTGGGGGTGGGGTTGGAAAATGAATTGTCGGGAAAATTTTTGCAATCAAATAACCAAGAAGGTGGACAATAAAAATTTTCATTTTTCCATGGAAATTTCCTCCTATCAAACAGGCTCTTAGTGTGTTGATAGAACAACACATAGTATTGCAGTTTGACTCGTGACATAAAATATCAAGAATTGGTAGAATTTAAAACAATTTAGGTGATTTGTGTAATTATAAATTTTCGAATAATTCTAAGGTGGATGGGTTGTAAGATAGAGAATCTCATATACAACAATAATTTTGATCACATTTCGACCATCTCAATTATATGTGTCGATGATGATGATGATGATTTTTATTATTATTATTTTTAAACCGTTAGCCTCATACTATGTTTCGCATTGTTAGGCAAAACTGCTGTTTCTCCCAGTTTTCTCAAAGATAATGGTGTTGGTACCGAATATACGTACGAGAAGATAACACACTAAGAAAAGGATAAATTAATGTATTATTATAATTTCATTTCTAACATTTCCTGATTTTTGAGTGTCAATTACTGTATTTGCAAAACAAAATGAGTATATGAAGTTAGAGTCTATTTTTCATAAGTAGAATGATAGAAGCGTACATTTTTACATAGTGGGATTTTATTGGTATTATAGGTCTTTTTAAATCCATGTTAGACTAGTCGTTTTTTATTGAATTAAATTAATTTTGAAAGGTCTTCCTCTTATAATAAATTAAAATCTAATAGCTATGTTACGACAAATTTTCATATTTTCAGTCATTAGTAATACTGAAACACTAACCAGAAATCAGGGAGAAAATATGTACATTCATTGGTCATTATCTACATATCAAATGCCCTTAATTTACTAATAAATTATTTAATTACATATCATAGACTTTAACCCATTCCAACCCATTTATATAATCATTTTGTGGTACGTAAAGGACATTTTCTAATCCCTCCATTCCAAATCCTCCCAAAAAAGTTGGCTCCAAAAGCTCCATTGAAAACGATGAACTTGGACTGTTGATGCTTGAAAATCCATCTCCACGTTCAAGTAGTCTTTGTATCTCCTTTTCAGCTTCAGAAACTTGTTCCTTCAGCGTTAATACCTACACGTAAAAATTATTGTTGGTACGTAGTACTGGACAGGATTGAGAACAATAGAGAGATATACGTACCTCGTTCTCGAGCCTACATTTCTCTACCACAGTGCAGTCATGTTTGGCCTTCAATTTAGAGTACTCTTCCTCCAATTTCTTGCTCTTCCACCGAGCCCGTCGATTCTGAAACCAAACTGCAACCTGGCGGGGGTCGAGTCCGAGTTCAGATGCAATTTTCTCCTTCCTTTCAGACTCCAACTTCTGCTCATTTTCAAAACTCGTCTCCAACAGATTCACTTGTTCTTGGCTTAACTTCCTCTTCCCGGCCGCCTCACTTCCGTTTCCGCACTTACCTTTGCTCTTCTTTCGTCGGCTCTTCTTCCGCGTTTTCTCGATACCTAAATATCATCACAAAATTCTAGTTTATATACAGTACTCGAAGACACTAAACAAAGGTATGCTATGTGCAATAAAACTAAAAAGCTATAATTAAATTCTTTCTTGCTTAATCAAGCCGACAACAAAATAATACAGTCCAGTCGAGTATGCTACAAGAAGACATGACAACATAATCAAATGCATCCATAATCTTTTCTTGGAAGCAGTACTAACCTTCTTCTTGGACCACTTGGCTGTAAATTTCAGGATAGTATTGAGCAATCAAACCCATTTGATCACCGTAAAGGTTCATATTTTCTAGGGTGCCAGTGGATAAATGTCCTAGTAATGAATTATAAGTTACTAGGACTTTTACTTAAAAGCTGGAGTGAGAGAGAGGGTGGACTGAATTTGGGACTTAAAGGCTTTATTTATAGAGCTGTCACTTAAAAGAAACCTTGGTCCCTTCGGAATTATCAATAATGCCATTTGTCCCAAGTATGAAAACATATAGAGATTCAGTTAATTAATGGTGGGCGTGGAGTGTATCAATTTCTTGTACCATTCAAATTCTGTTTATATCCTGTCAAGATTATCCAAACAAAAGGAAACACGTGTAAATGTTAGGCACACTAAATTAAACATGATTAATGTGAAGAAAATAGTGTTAATGAACTTATCCTAGTTCAGAAGACGAACTTAATTAAAAAGAACTATGAAACATTTTGTTATACCAAACATGTCTGTATGATATCGAGTACTAAATAATTCAATTAATTTTCATTTTATCTTGCAAGTTTGAGTTATCATTATCATTTTGATGCTTGTTGGTGTCACATGATGTCCAAAGATTTTGGATTTTTAGTTTGTGAATGTAACTAATAGCCTCATTATTAAAGTCTCATGATTAATTAATTATGTACTAACCAGCCTATCATAGACTAATTATGTAACTAATATCATTTATTTCCATGTGCATTTCGTGTTTATATTCTTTACTTGGGATTGGGTAATATGAGGTTAGTATATTCTTGATCTATTTAACAAACATTGACCAGTCTAACGGACAAGATACAAGACGTTAGACATATTAGGTGAATTCAATTTTGCCACTCTCCATCTCTCATCTATAGATACTCTATATGTGACGGCCTTCGACAATAAATAGAAATTTGCTATTTATACAGGAAACATTGTTTTGAAGCTCATTACATAAACAAATTTTGATTCATATGAGAAATATGTGTGGTTCTTTGGTCTGCAAGTCTTAGCTTCGTCAATTCAATAGATCATCAAGTTGGTTGAATTTAACTCTTTGTTTTGTCGGAAAGGAAACAAACTAAATGAAGGTCATTTTCAAAATGGGGAAGTTAATCCTTTGGAGTATAAATTAAGAATTCCTAATTGACGAAAAAAGTTTGAAGGCAACTTTTTTTGTTTTTTTTCCCCTCACTTTAACTATTAAAAAGGCCTCTTTCAAAACTCATACATTTGACCTCAATTTTATTACACATAAAAATAGATCATCAAGTTGGTTGAATTTAACTCTTTGTTTTGTCGGAAAGGAAACAAACTAAATGAAGGTCATTTTCAAAATGGGGAAGTTAATCCTTTGGAGTATAAATTAAGAATTCCTAATTGACGAAAAAAGTTTGAAGGCAACTTTTTTTGTTTTTTTTCCCCTCACTTTAACTATTAAAAAGGCCTCTTTCAAAACTCATACATTTGACCTCAATTTTATTACACATAAAAAATATTTTTAAATAATTTTTTATTTTCAAATGTGTTTGAGTGAGCTACGTTTTTCTTACTTTTTAAGGAAAAAAGTTGCTTACTTTCACTCATATGTTCATAGAATTGTTCAAGTTAGTGGCATACTTTTGAAATTCAAACATGTATTAGATAAGTCACGCTTAGCACGAATATAATTAACTACGATAAAAAAGTATTATGAACAAAAGTAACATTCATGTATCTTATCCAAAATATAGTAAGTGTCGCATTAAAAATAAGATTAATTACCTAACTCTAATTACAAAATTGAGAAATATGTATATGTAATAAATTATCAAAAAAGTTGGTGAATATATTATCAATAGTTCGATGCAATGAAACTTAGTATTTTATAATGCATACTAAACACGCACTTAACAAGAGACAAGAATATGAAACTCATTCTCTTTTCAGCCACCTTTGGAGTCACGTCTACTTAGTGATGGCAACGAGGTGGGTTCGGGGTGGGGCAGTTTTCTTGCCCCGTTTAATTATTTATTTATTATTATTTTTTTAAAATTTCGAGTTCAATAAAATACGGATAACATTCAAGCCGACAAAGTTAATATCCAAAATAAACACTACAAATCTTAAACATAATGGTCGCTATTGGTACACAACATTGATTATTAGGATGAACAAAGTTTTTTTATGTTTTTTTCCTTTAATATTGTCACAAAAGTTGTAACCCCACACTTTAATTTATGACAATATATAGATTTTCAAATTTGTTTAGTTGAACGTGTTATATCTTTTTATATTTGTTTTTATCAATATAATATTAATTTGACAAAGTAGTATAATTGTATATATAAATTAGTCAAGTTTGATAAGACTTGTATAATTGAGGATACTAGAAAATAAGTCATCATTTTATTTGAAGCAAGTTGAACCCTAACTTTTTATAAAAATAAAAATAAAAATAAAAAGGTCACGGGGTGGGTTCGGGACGGGGCATCCCCGCCCCGCCCCGCC
>NW_019233576.1:148102-173540 GCF_002742605.1 Olea europaea var. sylvestris
AAATTACGAAAAAGACCTCAACCATTAGTGAATAGACACCTTTTCATAAAGGTGCATTGTTTGGAAAGGGTGCATGGTTTGGCCTCAACCATTTCGTCCACACCCCTTCATGGTCTATAAATAGGACCCTTTGGGTGTCCTATTCCTCACAGTTTGATATGCAAAAACGTCTCTCATCCTCTCTTCTATCCAAAATCAAAATCATTTCATTTATTTTGATTTTCTTTCATTTCATCTGTGGAGTACATAAGCCTACATTTGGTTCGTTGTACTTGTGTTTTGGAGTGCTACAAACACAAGTGTAGCCGTTGTATCTTGGGAGTCGATTGCCGAAATCCGTAGGCACCGTTGCGGGGCAAATTCGGCTTAAGGACAAAGAGTCCAACTCTTACATCGGCTTTGTCACCATCATTATACTTATTTCGGCGTCACTATTCACAAAATTCTTCCAACATTGTTCACTATGAGGATAACATAGGTTATACTACAGTAAACAAAATTGGTCTAAAAAAAGGAACAAGACAATAAGAGAGACTTGAATGAGAGAGAAAGAGGGATTCTCCAAAATCTAGAAAATTAATTAATTATAACTAGTTAATCAATTTGTTGTTTCTTTTAGGGTTGATTGCACATGGTATGGGAAGGATTCCTTTATGTTTATGCTTTTGATGACTTGTTTATTAATTATATGGTTTGATTAATTCAACTAAACTTTTAATCAAAGTTTAATTAGAGTAATGGATGTCTGTTTATCCCGACAAAACAAGCTCATGTTTCCCATCTTCCAGCTACTTGAATTTTTAGTCCGTTGTAGTGAATAACACTCGATCAGATTAATGAAGAAAAAAAGTCAAATCTTATTTACTGTGAATGCTACGTATGTTCTTGCTGGTGTGTTGGACTGTACACCATACAATCTTGTTCAGTCTGACTTGTGACATAATATATGATGAAGGGATAGTTTGGAAGGGTTGTGGGTTAGAGAATCTTTTATGCAACAATAATTACAATCACATATCTATCTTTATAGCTTTGTGCTGTCTTTTTAACTCCGTCGTCTCAAACAATGTAATAGGTTTCATTTATTGACTGTGTTGAACCAACAATTCATTAGTTCGTACCAAAAAAATTTTAGAATAAGAATGGAAGTGTTGATCAACAATGAGACCATATCGCTCTAAATGTAATCTCAAAAGAAATTATAGAAAACAAAAAGGAAAAGGGATACCTTAATATACATTTGAGAACATATACTCCCTTCTTCCCACGATGATAATCTTACTTTCATTTTCACACAGATTAAGAAAATATAATTTTTATTCCTTACATTTTTCTGTTGGAATAATTTCAAATATGGACTTCACATTTGATTATTTATTTTATGGGTTAGATGTATGACTCATAATTATATTTGTGATTGTGCCAAAATTTATTAAGTGATCGATTGGGCATTTTACACCTTACGGGCTATTTTAATATAATGTAATAATTTTAGGTATGTGAACCGGAAATAAACCATAATTAGAGTTTCAGTCGTAATGAGATGGCTCAATAGTTTCCTATATAAAGGCTAGGTCCCCTCTCCTCTCCATATATTGTTTTATTGGCTTGCCCTATTGACGGCTAATATTTTGTAAGGAGTAAGGAGGAAAAGTTCTGGCTGACATTACAACTATTATTCATATCGACAATAGTTTTCACATGTATGAATTCGTTTTATTAATTTATTGTATTGTGATTCTCGATTCTTAGCATGATTAAAATTAAATTTCAACATTTTCTTGATATACCCTACATTTATAATAATTTAAATAGGAGTAATTTATCATTTTTGATAACAAGGTACATTAAATAGGGATGTATTAGAAAATTAAAAAACCAACTATACTCTCAACAAAGAAATTGACATATGATTTGGGACAGACAAAAAGGAAAGTAAATTTATCTCTATGGTACTACAGGAAGCATACATTTTCCAAAATAAGAAGTCTTTACTACCAACAATATATTTCTAATTAATGACAAAAAAATTTAATGAATAGTTGACATTTTAAATATGTGTTCATGAACTCAATTTAGATTATGAGAAGACCCTTAATTAGGCTAAATTGGAGGTCGTCCAATGACAAACATGACATGGTCTCTTTATCCCGAGTCAATTTATTTGTCCCCATATGTGCACAAAATTTTTTGGCATTTGTTTTTCTTCTAATCCTAATTTTATTTAAATAATGCTATCTAGACTTTATCATACATAAAGATGAGGTATGGAAAAATTCCTTGATGATGCATGCTTTTGATGAGTTGTTTAATTAATTAATTTAGGCTTTTAATAAAAGTTGAATTAATGTAATGGGTGTCATGTTTATTCCGACAACTAGAGTTTCTGTTTCCCATCTTCCAGTTGCTGATATTCTTGTATTTTAAACAGCTAATCATCATTGCATTCTGAGTTTTCTAAACATATTATAGAGTTATTACAATATATTTGGAATGCTCAATTAATAATATTAGATTGGATAATAGAAAATCGCTCAATAAGACGCATAGGCATAACACTTATTAGGTAGAAAATCTCAAATAACTCTTGTTGTGTATGAACGATTTAGAGTGTAAAATGTAAAAATTCAATATTATAAGTTTTTATTCTTCAACTCTAAGCAATCTTGTCTAGTCTATTGTCAAAAACATGTCAATAGTTTTTGTTCTTGATTATATTTTATAAAGTATAATTATCTACATAAGTGTATACTTTAGATGTAGTATTATATTTAATTGAATAGGATTATGAATAAAAGTTTAATTTTTTTTTCTGTATTATTGTCTAATAATTGATGTTACCAAGCATGCAATAATTGTAATCCCATGTACAGTTGTTTTCAAGTAATTAGTACTAAAACAATGAAAAGCATAATTTAGAATTTAAGTACATTTTGATCATATTAATAATGGTAGTCTTCGATTATACGTGGCATTTTGAGGGATGATTTTTATTTTATGTCAACAACATGATCTTTTTGTCACGTTATTCGATTCAACACTATGCTCTTGTTTGATTTATATAAAAATTGGATTGTTAGTAGATTTTGATAAAAGTTGATCGAACGCGTGGTTGAAAAGTTATAGATTCTATGATTTTTATGATTAAAATTAGTTGTTCACTTTAACGTATGTTTTAATCAAATTTTTTAACTGAACCAAATAGGGCTATATATCCTTTCTCTAGCATTACATCAAAATATAAAAGACGTAAAACAAATTTATTTAAAATTACACATTGTTCTTTAAACTTGGATTAGTCTTATATATCTAGCAACACTTCTGTACTTCAATCAATGAGCTAAATGAATTTTTATTTTTATTTATTTATTTATTTATTATTATTTTTTGGGTGGGAAAAGGGAAGAAATGGGGAACTTTAGGAATGTGCCATCGCCTTTGTGAATTATCCAAATATTTCTCTTTTTCCTAATAAAATTCAAATCTTTTAGCAAACATTAACTATGGCAGGCACATAATTAAGAAGCGTTTAATATCATGTCCAATCATATTTTATTTCGCTTATACAATATATTGCATATCCCATATGTGCATGCTTAGAGTAGCACCCGTTTTATTATATCACCAACTATTAAAATAGTGTATACAAAATGTGTGCTTGAGTGTCTCTCATCATCAAACAATTTAAACCATGATCACTCTATTCAGTCAACTTCGTTTACATCGACACGCGAATAGTTTCCCACTTTTTTCTCCCCACTTTCTAGGTCCTTCCATCTATTTTATATTCTCTTACGATTTTGCAAATTCCAAAGTTGGGAATGATCGTGCATCATTAAGTTAAATTAATTGTTTTATCATTAAAATACAACAACCCTCAATTTATGCCATAATTTGAGCCACATTATAGGAAGGTAATCACTTTTTTAAAGTGTTCTAAGCTCAAATTTTGAGGTTAATGGCTAAGCTAAACAACCTTGCCTATGCCTACATTGATTAAAAATAGGATAGTGAAAAGCTCAAATGGGAAATCATTAGGGTGGGCATAGTAAGGGATTTGCTAGAAGTTTCGATAAAGTAGATGTTGATTAATATATGATGCGGAAAAATCCAAATAGATGGAGATGGGCTAGTATCTTTGCCATTGGAAGACGAGCTCCAGTTAATCACTTAGGTTAAATGTATAATTAAGTATAAATGACACCTATACGAATTATCAAGCAATATTCTTGCTTAAAAGCAAGAATATTCCTAAAGAAACCAAACCCCTAATCAATTCATAATTTTGTCAATAATTATTAAAATTAGTGATAGATGACATGGACGAATCAAAAGTTGGAAAGTGGCATGCCAAAGTTCTATGGACTTTTCTTTTCCTTATGTAAAATGTTTGGTGTCAATTTTTGTTTGTGTTCGCTTCCATAAGCTTTTTGCACATGTTGACCACCCACTTAATTTTATGTATATTTTCCTGTACTAAAACAATTCTTGAATACTATTGAGATGTCCTTGTTCGAAACGGAATGTGCAATGACATGTTTGATAAGAACTAGATAATAATAAATAATATTAAAGAAATTAAAATCTTGTTTCTAATCATGTTCGATCTTACCTATTAGTATTATGTACCAAATATTATGTAGTTTTATTCAATCAAACACATATAAATTTTCTTTGTGTTCTATCTAAATGATTGCAATATATGCTTTGAGATGGGAATATATTTTCTCTTGTTAAGGATATTATCCTTACATAGATGAACAGATATGTGTAAGAGATATTGCACGGCGATACTAATCAAATTTTATGCTCGTTTGTAGTAAGAGAAACAATGTAAAAATGCAAAATTCTTAAATTCCTTATATTTAGGGAGGAATGACATTTTAATATATGCTAAAAAGTAAAAACTATTCATTTGCTAGAAAATTCGACTATATAAATCCCATTTTAATAGTTGTTTGGGCCTAGCTTTATTGGACAAATTCCTAACCCTTGTCTTGGACAAGTCCTTATCTCGTTTGGGCTGGTGAAGTAAAAAGATGGGAACAATGTGGTTAATATATACTATTTCAAAATTAAGAAATAAGTTTTAAATCTTCAAAATCAAGTCAAGATAAAATTTCTTTAATTAAATATATTGAGGTTATAATACCATACAATTTATGGTTACAATTATGTACTAGTCATATTTACTTAATATATCGATCACAAATTACAAATTTCAAAAGTCACAATTGATTATGGGTCACAAATTATTAAATTAATTGATCGTATATTATTTTTTGGTCACAAATCATAAATGTTGTATATCACAACTTATTTATTAATCACAAATTATCAAATTAATAGATCACGTGTTATTTTTTTTATTACAAATTATAAATTATATAGGTCACAACTTTTTTATGGTGAAGAATTATCTAAGTAATTGGTCACAATTTATTTTTCAATTATAGACTATCAAATTAATTGATTACAACTTAACAAATTATGAATCACGATTACAAATTTATTAACAATCTCACATTTTTATGTTACATATTATTAATTAGTCACAAAATATACATATTATCAATCACATATTATTTATTGGTGATAAATTAACCAGCTTATTGATCAAAATCACCTAAATAGTTGGTCACAAACACTATTTACCCCATCTCCACTCCTCGCCATTCCACCAACACTATTTGCAAACTTTAATTTAACAAAAAATTTAAATCTTACTATCATCTACCCAATTTAGATGCTGCACTTTCAAAGCAGCTTCCATCTCTCATTTCTCTGCCCTTCTAACTAAATCAACCACCTTCGCCACCAATTCATCTCCATATCCGCCACATTCAAATTACCAAAACACACTATCAATTCTAAACCACCCAAAACCATGATACAATGCCATTGTTGTCATTGGCATTATGAGCAGGGACAACGTTGCGTGTTAGCATTATACGTAGGGACACCGTCGCTATGCTCGATGGTCACAACTCCAAGCTGCGAAGCTTCTAAGCAATGTCGTGATCGCTGTTGTGACACCACTTAGTGTCAACGCCTCACGCAGCGATGTTCATCGATATTTTGGGGGGGGGGGGAGACATAGAGAGAGAGAGAGGATTTGAAAGTGAAATTGGGGTGGGCATGGATGGGGGTAGAGTATATATATTAATTTAATTTTATAATACTAATAATATTATTATAAAAGTAAATTATCACTCGATTTTGTATTAATAATTCTTAAACTTGATTTTTGAAGTTGGAACTTGAAAATCATGGGTGCATGTAATTTTTCACATAAAAGATGGTTCCACTTCATTATGCCACCCTCCTCCTTTTCTCCTGAAGATTCAAAAGAGGAGGGAAATCATATATACCATATTTTAAGAATACGATTTCAAAATTATCAAATTTGTATAATTCTTTCAAAGATGAGATCATAAAATTTTTTAACCAAAAACTATATATATTTGGATTTATATGAAATTATTGTGACTTAAATTAGGGGTAAAGATTAATTGAGGATATTATCTTTCATCTTATCACTTCTCCAAAAAACAAGTCATAATTCTCAAATAAATATTCTCTCACAAAAATAAAAAAAATTAACTCCAAAATTTGACCACAAATTTCAACAACCCAATTTCTTTTTCGTTTTGCAGTGTCATCATCATATTCTCATTGATTAAGCAGAGATCTGTAGGTTCATTTTTGGACAATTGTTTCCGGTCACAATTCTTTGAAGTTTCTTTATAGATATTCCCATGTCATTTAACAAAATTTTCTCACTATTTTCACTTTAAATAATTTGCAAGCACCAAAAATAAAGTTTGGGGATCTAAAAATGAAGAAAACTTGACTGGAGATTCAGGTGCCCCAAGGAGTATAGATTGAGGACCTCTAGTGCAAATATTCCGATTTTTAATATCTGCGATATTGAGTTAGATCCTCGACTTCAAGAAGCCTCTTAATGATATTTTGGTGGCTACAATTATAAATGCCAGTTTTACCTAAATAAACATACTCGTATCAATGCACAGTAAATAATAGTTGACACTCCTTCAAAACCTCTAAATTGTCCAATTGATTTATTTAAAGAAGTAAATGTCTATGTCTCAATATATGGTTAGAATTCGAAAAACTAATTCATCTATGAGAATATCCAAGAAATTTTATTTATAAAGAGAATCTCATGTATAATAGAGAGTATTTTTAAATTTAGAAAGTAATTATTTATTTATTTATAATATCTATATATATAAATGATAAAAATAAAGTATTGAACTATGTCACTTATTAAGTGGAAATTTTGTAAAGTAAGAAAATATGATTTCTTTAGACTTATTTTTAAGTATTTACTTCTTAAAAATATAAAAAATATTTTGTATTAGAGTCAGTAGATGCTCTAAATATATTTGACTGTTTTTAAAAGCAGTTCTTAAATTATAATTAAGTAGGTTTTAATGAGAAATATTTTCTTATTCCGAAGGACCCATAATCCCCTCTAATCAAACTAGGGATGGCGACATAGCAATGCCAAGAATTTTCTAAAGGTGAGATATCTCTATTTTTCACGCTCGCTTATTTATTTATTTATTTTTAAACATAACTTTAAACAAAAAATGAAAAAAATAAGTGCAAGGATCATATTCTTGATCTCGACTTTGAGAATGAGACATTTTACAAACATTATATCAAATTCCACTAAACTAAAAATATGAGGAAATTGTAGAGAATGTCAATTTTTCTCAAGATATTTACAAAAAAGTCACTTTTTTTAAACATTGCAAGAATGTCAATTTAAGACATATTTACTCCTAAAGATAATTTCAAATTCCATGCATGTCCTAATTAAATGAGATTTGACCCAATGGAAAAAAATTGTACAAAAATCTTGTCAATGTCAAAAATGAAAAGTTGGAAAAAAAAGAGATGAATCTTATTTCTTTCATTCAAACAACCCTAACTCTCTCTCATTTCCCTCATTACGGGCTTCGATCCAAAAGAGAAAAATCTTGTTTTTTTTACTCAACTTTTGTAATATTTTCATCTATAAAGGGTTTATGAGATGCAAAAAAAATGGAGCTTTTTGCTGGGTTTAAAATAAGAGTTGCGGCTTGAATTAGAAAGAGGTAAAAATCCTTTTAATATCCTGTAATTTTTTTTGGACGTTTTGAATAATTTTTGGCTATGTTATGGTTGGAAATGTTTTTCCCCTACTTTTTGCAATTTCATACCATAAATTTTAATTTTTTCTTTTGTACATATCTGCTATTAGTGATGCATATATGCACATGTTACACGTGCCAACACTAATGTCGAGGGAAAAAATTATCTAGGATTCCAGTTTAATATTTATCCTCTTCTTTTACTTTCAAAGTTCAGATTCAAGTATCTTGGATGTTTCAATGTTGGGTGAAAATCTGGATTGACACTTGACATATCTTTCGTTTCAATGTTTTTGGTATTTGTGTGATGTGAAAATAACATTGCTATCACTTGAAATTCATTTGTTGTGAGCGTTACTCGTATTTGGGTTTAACTCTTGCTAGACAATTGACAAACATACATGTGGTTTTAATGTTTTGTTATGCTCGAATATGGAGTGAAATAATTTTCAATAATTCATATTTTTTTAGAGGTGAAAAGTAGATTTCCCAATAGTTCATTTGTCAACAGTTCGCTAATGTAGAGAAATGTCATCGCACTTAACTGTCGTTCCCGACAGTTAGCCTCAGTAATTCTCGACAGATGAAATAGTCGACAAATGAACTGTCGAGAACGACAGTTCAGTCCTTCCCTCCGCTCAGTTCCACAAGTCAAACTTCGGTTCATTCTAACATTGCACGAGTGTTTTGCATGAACATATATGAAATGCTATGATCTCATGATTTTTTGATTGATTTGTACGTATGTGGTTAGATTTTTTCCATCCGAACGTCTTACATGTGACTGATTTGTCCATATGTGGTTATATTTTTGTACTTTACGTTTTTATTTGTATAACGATGCCATCACCGTCACGATTCATTCTTCATAATTTTCAAATCACATGCAATTCACATATATTTTTGTGGAAGTTGCTTGTTTGAAAAATATGGATGAATTCAGATTATGATAGATTGCATGAATTAATTGAGTTATATTATGTACTATGATTGGATTGTTTTTGCACACAAGGTGAACGTTATTGCATTTCTTCACATTGTTTTCTACATGCTTTATCTCAGAATACTAATTTTACCAATGTATGATGACATATGAGTAGATTCATACTCATGACCTGAATGATCCTCAAAGTGTTGGTGCACACATTCTTGTTATAATTGGAGGTGGAATCAATCGATTTCGTTGTCAAAGAAAGAGCTACCTTCACAACGGTCTTCTTCTGATGACTGTGGCAACTGTACAGAAGAACATTTTGTTTTCTATTTATTTATATAATTTTGCATTTGTTAGTTCTATTTATGTGATATTGACAGAGGAAACTGTTTCTGTTTCATACAGAAAATGTTTATAGTAAGGAATAATAGATAGTAAAGAATAATATATTGTTTTTTAAATAGGGTCATGGAGCTACTCCATAGCACAAAACAATGGTCACATCATGTTCGATACTTGAGCAAGGTTATGTACATAAAAATGGTTTTTGGTGCATTTTATAACTTTCTTGCTTTCAGAACTCATTTAATTTATCGTTTAAAATTGGTATCCAATTGAAAATAAGCATGATTGAAATGACTATTATGATTTGTTTCAATCGAAAATGTTCGTGAATCATGGTAATATCACTAGGCATCATTTCTTGCAAAACATAATGAGCACTTCTTTGTTTGCATTAAAATATTGTGCGTACCATGTTTCAATCAAGATGAAATGGTACACATGATTTAATGTACACAATTTTCATAAATGATAGACCAAGTGTGGGTGATACAAGCACACTTAGACTTTAAAAGCATCACACTAATTATCTTTCAAATTCAATTTAAGATGTGATGAAAATAAGTCTTCATTGTCGAGTATTTCGGTCGGAGGTATATTCAAGTTAAAGACCTTAAACTTCAATTTAATTTGAGTGCGAGGATCAAGAATATCAAGTTTGTCCTTCAACATTAACAAAAGTCCGATTACAGTATTACTTGTCGGAACCAGAATATAGGTGGTTTTGTCCCCTCTCCACTTCTATTCGTCATTCGTATGAACAAACTTTCCTCCATGCACATGATGAATCTTGTGAAAGGTCAAATCAAGATTTTCCATTATTTTAAGTGTTCAATTTGACTGTAAAACTATATACCTCAAGAGTTTGTAAATGCCGGGTTCGACATTTCAAATGTCTAACCCTACGATTTATAAATGTCAAATTCGACAGTTAAACCGTTGAAAATGTCGAGAAGTAGATGACAGTGGGTGGAACAGATTCTTCAACACAACACATAAAGCGTGATAATTAGTATTGAGCTAGATGAAAAAAGTCAGATTGGCCTTGTCATTGAAGAAACATTTAATGAAAACATTATCTGATTTAAATGGAAGAAAGTACTCAAAACCTTAATGGTGATAATCACATTTGTGAAGGATTAAAAAAAAAAAAAAAAAAAGAAATCAATGAATAATAGTTTCAAAATTTTTAAATAAACATGTCAAAATTGTATTTAATATTTACAAAACAATAAATTGTAGAAGTAAAATATAAATATTTTTTAATAGCTAACCTCTCAAAATGGATTATGAATGCAAGAGAAAAATCTTCTTGATCAATGAAAATGAAGATGAGAAAAATTAGGGTTTGTAAGGGAAGAAGAAGATATATTTGTTTATGTTTCATTTTTAATTTCTTTTACTCTTTTTTATTAACACAAATTCATATTAATCAATATGATACACATTTATCTATATTTTTTATATATAAAATAAATCATCACATCAACATAATCAACTCCTTCAAATCAAGCATTAAATGCTAATGAAAATGTGTCATTAAGGGTAATTTGGACATTTCACACAAAAAAGTGATATTTTTGTTCACATAAAGTGAAAATAACAACTTTTGGGAATCTTGTTAATTTTGTGACATTTTTGAAAATCTCCCCTAAAAATATTTTCAAGTGTAAATCACACTAAATGTCAAATTTTGGATTTGCATTTTCATAAATGTCACCTTTTGAGAGTCCTTGCAAAATTGTCAAATTTGGACATTTTTGGACATTTTTGGCTATCTAAATAATTTCAATACCTTGTATGTCCAGCATTAAATGAGACATGACTTGATGAAATATTGTACAAAAATTGTGTCAAGTACCAAATAACTCAACAAAAAAATAAGGAGGTGAAATGCCCAATCCTACATTTAACTGCTGTAGCTGAACCCGTTGGAGATCTCCCCACCGTTCTTGTCGGAAGACGATGGAGCTTTTGGCGGCCCAGGCGGCGGTGATGATGTTTCTGTTAAGTAGTCTCATCCTCTCCGCCGTGAAATCCGCCGAAGACTTTGACGACGCCTCAATCCTCCAACGAAAGTAACCTGTAGCTGGGCTTTGCGCTCAACTTATCAAACCTTCTGGTTTCCCTTGCTCAGAACACAAAGTAACCTCTGTCTATGTATTAAAATTTACATTGCCGGGATCGTTGCTATTTATGTTATTGGTTTTTCTAAATCATATTTTGGTTAGTAAGAAGAATAGGTCATAATGCTGATGATCGTTTTCATGTTTTCATATTTATTTAAGGGGTGGCTTGTTGACAACATCAATCTTAAAAATCTAACCGAATTTTGAGCTTTGCGAGATTCTATCTTAAAAATCAATGTTAACTAGGATTAGCCCAAACTGTGCATTGATAATTGTTTTTATATTTAAAGCGATATTGCACATAACCATGATAATTAGGAGTTTAGAACTTAATGAGTGCCAAGAAGTGTTTTTGCTAGCAAAATGATCGTATAGCATTGGCTGTGGGAATTATATGATGAAGATAGTTTTTAATCACAAATAGATATCTACAATTCTTGTAATATTGATTTGCATTACATGATCATTAGACTGAACGATTTTATTTTTAAGCTATTTTTTTCATTTGTATGGCTAAATGATACTATTAACATAAGTGAGGTGTGTGATCAATTGTTATAGACACAAACAAAAGATGGATTCGTACAGGGACTTCAGCGTGTGTCATCTAGCTCTGGAAATCTCAGAAGACAAAGGGGTCCTCCAGTTCTGCTTATTCGTGGACTTTTTATGGTAATTCTTTTCAGTTGTTCTTTTTATTATATGGATATAACAAACTTTGAGGCCAAAAAAGAAGTCTCCTCTATATTTACTACTTTTTGTTGGCTTTGAAACGTTTCATTCATCTCATGCCTATCTTTATTATGTATTTGAACTTAATAATGCAATGTTCTTGATAAAGGGGAAGGTTTGTTTAACGTGAACTTAGCATTCCATCATGCAAATTGAAGCCATTTTTTAGCTTGATGTTCTTGAGTTCTGTCCTAATTTTGTTTTGACATTGGAATTCTGCTCTGTGCAAGTATAGCCGTATTTCTTATTTTTTACCAACACTGGGGAGTGCATGCATACAAATGCTTGCTTTTTGTGTAATTAGTTCTTAGTTCATGCTAGTCATGCATTGTCATTTTCTTTTCTTTGTAAAGTGAAAACTAGCGGTTTTCCATTTTATGGTTCTTCTACTTTGATCATATTAATGAAATTGTGTTTGCAGTTCAGTGAACATTATGTCTGACCCTTTTCCATTTACCAATTGCCTAATCCATGATTTAACAGGCAGGTGATGCATGGTTCTTGGATAACCCAAATCAGTCCTTGGGGTTTATCCTTGCAAATCGTGGTTTTGATGTCTGGGTTGGTAATGTGAGTGGGACACGCTGGTGTCATGGCCATGTATCTTTATTAGAGAAAAATAGGGTACTACTCCTTATGCTTTGAATACCTTTTTGAATAAGAATTCTTACCATTTTAAATATAATCAGAAGATGGTTCCAACGAACAAAAAAGAAAGACTTTTATGTTTAAAGGATCATTATTCATGGTACTTGCACAAATCTTTAGCCAGCCTTGGCTACTATAAGTTTCAGTTTAAGTAAACTCTCATATGATGATTCGTCGATATCCACAATATGCATTCTTTTCACAGTGATTGCTAAGTTATTTTTCAAATGAGAACATGAAAAACTCGTAGATGGGTTCAGTTTATATGGACATTTATCAACAAACGGCATTGTTAAACTCAAATCTGAGCCAGAGCATGTGCAGCAATAGCAGTTGATGAATTTGTTGCCTCTCAAACTTGCCGTGATAAAATGGTACTCATGATTTAAGATTCATATTCTGATGACGAAAGTAGGGGAGAAGATTCAAATGTCGACGACAAATGAAGTGGACAGCGGTGGTCAGCGGCATGGCGGTGCCGGTGCTTCTTCGTGTTTTTTTTCAAGATCATGACAACATTATTTTAGCCACCGAGACCGTTCAATATTTGGTAAGCTTTAAGGAATTAGTTGGGGAATTCTAGAATGTTAATTTTGTGGATTTTATCAGCTTCTTTTGCTGGATTTGAATCAATCTTTGGTCAATTTAGTGTCTGAAAGATAGGATTGCTTATATTTGTTTTCTTTAATTTCAAACGGCAAAAGTAATGTGGCGAAATGGAAATATGGTAAATATGTATAGTTAAAAATATTCACTGGAGTCTCAATCTTCTGGCCAAGAATATAGCTCAAAAAGATTCACTGGGATCTCAATCTTGTAGCCAACAATCTTACTGTAAATGAGATATGGGTTGATGCATTTTTAAATCTACTTCACATCTTAATTAACATCTCTTAATCATAATGCTGCTTATCTTTATTATGTTAACAACCACTTGGATGAACAACAAGCACTGTGGCAATATTATTTTGATGTTATATTATGGTATCACTGGCTCAACCATGATAGAAAGGGCCTCATCAACTGGAACTCGACAATTGTAATTGTAAGTAGTCAAGGCTTCATTTGAATGTGTTATCATGTTCTTCTTTCTATATAATATTAGAATGAGTAGAAACTTGAAAATAGTTTGCATAAAGAAGTCATCAAATCGTTTATTTATTTCTTAAATAGTACAGTTTTTTATTTTATTTTATTTTATTTTATGGAGCTATGCTTCAATGGATTCTATGCACCTCGGGAACGATAACACATAGCTTCACTGTGAAGGAAGTGATTATATTGAATGTGGGGTCTTGAAGAAGTTCAAAGACAAGATGTTTGAGTTCCAGGTAAATTGGATACACGATATAATGGAAAGGTTTCAATTTCTTCTTTCCATTTCTCAATATCTCTTAATAATATTTTTCTATTGGGTTTAAGACAAAATATCCATCAGGAGTATCGTGAAGTTGTCAAGAGGTGTGTCTTCACAGGTTTTAACCCTTATTATATGAAATGAACCTGTGCAACTCTGTGTAATAGCTTCCTTTCTCTCTATTCAATTAACAATTTCTTTTTTCATGAACCTCAGTAACTGGAAGTCAAGTTAATGAAGAGGTAAAACCTACAACCACATTTTTATTTCTAATAATTTAGAATGTCGTAGACAGGTCTCTCATTGCTCAAATGTTTTGCCTCAGACAATTGATAGATTGTTCGGAACTGGGGATAGTGAACAAATTCTTATGACATTGTTGGTATGTGTTAATTCATGAAATGCCTATCACGAAGATTAACTGAAATTTGTACTAGTTTCTTCATTTTCTTGAGTTGGATGGACATGAACATATTGTCATATTGTTGTATGAGTGTATGTACGATTTTGGATATATTATACTACATTGCATGATTGATTGTGTTCCTATTTTGGCATCACATTTATAGTATGAAATGTAGCTGTCCATGTCGATAATTGCGAACCCTTATTTTCGAATTACACAAACTTCCGAGTTCTTCTCAAATATGGAATTTTGTAGAACAATAGGTTGATTGGGAATGAAGTTTGTTCTTACCCTTCTTTGGTTTTGTAAACTTTGTTTATTTTGTAAAACAATACTTTGATTGGTGGTTGACTGTGGGTTGAAGTCTGTTTTATTCATTCTAGAACCTGATTACCAAATATTATCAGAATACGTGTGTATAGTGGAACTTTATTGGATGCCATTGGTATTGTTATTACGATATGTATAACCTGACCGTTGTCTTGAAATTTACTCTGATACGTAACCAGATGAGGATGACACTCTCTTCCATTTTTAAATGGGTTAGACACATTAGGCGAATAACCGTTTCAACGAGGTTTGAACCTAGGCTTCTTATGGCATATATGTCGACAAATAACACAATCTCAAGTATATGTCGAGATTAACTGTCGGTATCGACAAATGAACTGTCCATACCGACAGTTGATGTCAGTTTTTCTTGACAGTTTACCTTACTATAGGCATGAGTTCGATTCATTACGTGTTACACTTCTATGTTTCATCATGATTTAATCTGTGTTTTTCTCGCTGTACTTTGTAGGAGAAATGAAGTTTGAATTCCTCATTCTAGAAAATGCCCGATTGTGGGCTCACATTTCACAACGGAGCAACTTGAAGTATGTGAAGACGGTCATGGAGACCTTCGACAATTGACAGTGTGAGGACTTTCGAAACTCCTGCCTCGACTTCCTAGTCGAGGTGTCTGAAATACAGTTCTCTGCACAGTTCATCCAACAGTTGGTATTCAAATATATGATTTAAGAGTCACATGTTGGTAATGTAGAGCTCCATTACGACCCAGTGAATGAAACACTGCATGAGATGTATGTGGCTATGGAGGATTCGTGACTGATTACGAGAAACACTTGTGGACATTAGGGAAAAAAGTGCAAAAATGTCCTTGCAAAATTCGTGATACATGGTTTGTGCATTTTATCCATTGGCTTTGTATTTTTACCCTGTTGGGGCTAATTTATGGCATAATATGGAACAGTCGTTGCAGGAACATGAGCTCCTTCAGATGAGGCGTGCTGGCATGCCATGTATGCAAGGTAGCCTGAAGCACGACATTGCACTGTCGAGGGAGAAAATGAACAGTTACAAAGCGTGCCGCGTCAGGACTACGGGCCCATATTGTTTCTTGGAAAGTGGGATACTATCGTTCAACCTTTTGGCTCAAGTCCATTATTAGAGGCCTGGCCGTTGGATAGTAGTTGAAGAAATTGTACCTTTGCATCTGCCAAAGATGTTGCCAATATTATCTATGTGCTAGAAGTTGGTCTACTGTTTCTTAGTTGAATGTTGTAATGCGATAATTGAATATCAGTAGTGTGGGATTAGTGCATAGCGAATGCATGGATTTTGCAAAAAATAAATGGTTATGTACACTATAATTTGTTTTGTAATGAAGGTACAAACATGTTGTGTTGGAGTTCATAGTTTACTTGGAACATATTTTCTTCTTTTCGGATCAATTACAAAGTCGTTTGTCAATGATGATTGGGTTAAGATGACGAGCCATTAAAATTTTTCCATTTTAGAAAATCATGCTACAATTAATTCACAAAGACGTTAATGTGACTTTTTTTTTTATTAGGTTAAGATGATGAGCCATTTTTATAATTATGCTAAAGCCATGACAACCATTTTACAACTAATTCACAAATTGCATAATGTGAGTTGTAGGAAACTTGAATCCATTGTTCACATGATTTAAGGGTCACAATATCCTAGTAATTATGGGAAAATAGGGGATATGGTTATTTTATTGAACTATCACACCAACTAAATTTAGATGAGGACTTGGTGGTTGGATAGTAAATGAACATAATTGGTTCCTCTCTTCAAGTTGATTATAAATAGCATGTTGTCACTGTCAGTTATAAATAAAACACTTGTGAGCATTGAGAAACTTTCAAGTTCTCACATACACAAACCGTTTCATCAATTGCATTGCGTCGATATAATGAGTTCGTCCACGGGAAGCAACGAAATGTTCATGCTGATTGAGCCTTTGCCACTTCTCGATTCATCCTCGTTATTTTCAATTTATATTTCGTTGGACGGTTAGGAAGTTAACCCTCATATTGGTAGGAGAGTCGTTTCCACTGTTTCTTTTCCCAACCTGGATGAAGTTGCGACTGAAGGGGTATAGTCTCTGAATGGTGTGCTCGATGTGATGTTGGAGGTCATGGTTCGGTAAGAAGTTGAATTCAACAACAACGACTGGTCGGCGTACATCCCACAAAATGAGGTAATTGTCATCTCATCAGATAAGTTAGATGAAGAGAGCAGGGGGAGAAGGTTCAGCTGTTGATAACGAATGAACTAGATAGCGATGAAATGTAGTGTAATAAATTTTGTATAGTCTTTTGTTTTGTAGGGATGAATTTGGTAATGTTTTTATCAAAAAATCAGCACGAGCATGTCCCTTATGCCTTTCCCGATGCAGTGTATTTTTGTACTCTAGTCCAAGTGTCGAAAATGACATAAACAATTTGTTGGGAATGACAAATGAACTGTCAGTTTGTAATGCAGTATGTCGTCTATGGCTACGTATTTTGCTTGTGAAGTTGAACATGTATTTGCCTGTCTGTGAATGATAATGGATTGTGATTATGACGATGTAAGGTGAAAACAATAATGTAAGTTGATAATATGTTGGAGAACACCGTAAGTTGAACGGATGTTACGACAGGTATTACGCTTCAGTCAAATATTCAATTTATAAGCATGAGAAGCAATAACGATAACGAAAAAGAGATTATTTTGCTAATTTTTCCTAAAAGTTCAATAACCACTCCAATTGTGAAAATATTAAAAGTATTTCAATCAATTTTCGTAATTGTCATCCTCCTTATGTTCTTCGTAGTAATACTATTTAATGTTAGTGGTATTTATCATTTATGCGTCACTTGAGTCCACTATTTACAATTTACAAACTACAATTTCGTTGTTGGGGATTAAAATTATTATTTTGAGCGGATTGTGATTGAAGGTTTTGAAGCAATAGGTCGAATTATTTTGAACAAGCATAGAGTTGGAGAGCCTTTTATACATTTTCGAAGAATCAGCAATTTAAATTTTTTGACACGTTCTGTACATTCCATATGTCTACATGTAGATCCACGTAGTACCAAAAATAGAAAGGGTGACAACAGTTTTTAGGTGTCAAAATCGACAATTAAATTGTCTATCATGCCAGTTACTAAATGTCAAGTTTGACAGTTAAAATGTCTAACCTGACGTTCGAATATACTGTTCGACAATTGAATTGCCATTATTTTCGAGAAAGCTTAAAAACATGTGTTTGATTGTTTGGAAGAAATTATTGAAAATATTAATGGTGATAATCAATTCTCAACTACATCACAATATCTTTCCACAAATAAGGAAGGAATAACTCAATGCTTCATTAAATATGAAATCCTTTACATTTTTTAGAGGATGTTGGTATTTTTTCCTTAAAAATATATCAAAAATAAAACACACCAATGAATAAGAGATTCAAAAAATTCAATTAAATATGACAGTATTGTATTAAACATTTAAAGTAGTAAATTATGACATGAAAAGATAATTTTTCTAGTAGCTCTTATTTGAGATTGATCAATAGCTTTCCCTTGTTAATGTTGGAATGAAGATGGTGAAGAAGAAAGTAATGTTTGTATTCATAGGTGTTTGTGAGTTTTTTTTTTCACCTCTTTTTTTTAACAATAAAAAATATTATACAATATAATATGAATATCTTAAATGTTTAAAATACATAAAACAAATCATCACATCACACCATTAATTGCATTCAAATTAAGTGTTTATTATTCCAAAAAAGGTGTCACAAGGGATAAAATGGACATTTCGTAGAAAAAGTGACATTTTTGGAAGAAATTGGTGTGCAAATGAATTTTTTTTTATACATTTTCAATTTTATTGACATTTATGTAAATTCCCCAATATTCAATTTCCTATATCCCATTCTTTAGGGAATCCACCTACCAACATATTTGACAAATGTTTTCAACTAGTAGTCTTGACCATTGATGAAAATTAATCCAATGGTTTACATAAATCATCATTTTAAAATCCTTGTAACCCCATCCAAACACACTAAACTTATTGCCAATTGCCAGTGGTGAGTGATATGGAAGTGACGACGTCGATATGTGGTTGTGGATGCAGCCAGTGAGATTCTTTGGTCGCTGGAGGTGAGAGGTTTCTGGTTGGGAAACTCACGCCATTGACTCAGGGCTAATGGGATGGATAGTAATATGGACCATGTGAGGGTATGGACATCCTTATGGATTCAAAATTATTTACTTCAAGCACAATCCTAGTAATATTAGATTAGAATTAGTGTGTTTGGTTTTGCGTATAAGGATATTAAAAGGATAATTTACACGAATCGTTATATTAATTTTTATCAATGGTCAAGACTAATTGTTTAAAAACCTTTGTCAAATCAATTATGCTACAGTGATATAATGATTGATAGTGACATTGATCCAATAATTGACATAATATCCCGTGACGTTCTATCATTAGATTGTGAAATTTATTTAATTTTTTTATCGATAAATGTGAATTGTTTTGATAAAAAATATGTACAAATGCACCGAGCATTTCTAGGCTTACGAATCCAAGTCAAGTAAATATACAACTACACCAAGCATTCTTGGGCAAAATAAAATATGGATAATCAAATACAACTAATACAAACTAAAGACCCATTGCCAAGGACTCACAATTAATCAAAACATTTGAATACAAAGAAAACATAATTTTGTATACGTGTATTTTGATTCGTCGAACAATACTATCAATAAGTGGTTTAACATAATAAAAAATCCTTCTATTTCTTGTCATCCAAATGTGGTAAACGGTCGTAGTAAGTGCAATCCGCTTAACTTTGCTATGTCAAGAAGTACCCCTACTTTCCTTTTTAATCCATTTCACAACACTGGAAAGTGTAGACATAAATCACCCAAGACCCACCCATCTGCGTAGGGTTGGGCAAAACCCGACTCAACCTGATCAACCCAAACCAACCCGATCGGTTTTGGTTGGTTTTTTAAGTTCAATTCTGTTGGGTTTCGTGTTATGATTTAAAACTCAACCCAACCCGATGAATTAAAAAAATTAAGATCTAAAATAAAAAAAAAACATAAATAAACACAATAGTAAAGATATGAGAAGTTATAATTTATAAACGTCCATTTTTTTTAATATAGATTGATTCCCATGAACACAATGTACAAATAAAATATTATTTGATAATAAAGCAAAAATTAAGAAGATGATGAAATGAATAAATCCCAAAAAAAATGTGTAAAAAAAAAATCATAAATTTTAAACTTATTTATACATCATTTTTCAAAAAGAATTCCTTGCATAGGTATTTAAAAAAAAAAAACAGAGATTTTCAAGTAATTTCAAACTTTAAAAATTTATCTAAATTTAAGAAAAATATAATCGGATCCAACTTTAATTAGGTCGAAGCCCAAACCGACCAACCCAATCCAAACTTGGGTTAGGTTTAAATCATTAATTGGGTTGGGTGGGTTGATTTTAAATAAAACCGACCATGTTGGGTTGGCTTTGGATTGGGGAAAAAATCGGCTCAACCCAACTCACGCCCACCCCTACATGTGCGAATAAAGAGGCTTTGTTTGTCAATTTTTATCCAACATTATTTTTTCTATAGTTCTCATTTTCAACCATACATTTTTTATTAAAATAATATTACATGTAAATAAAAAAAAATTTTCTTCTTTTTTAACCACACATTTCAATATCAATCACTATTTTATAATATATTATCTACAAATAATGGGGCACGAACACCCCCCCTTGAATTGTGAATTTTGCTACTTGTACACACGTTACTCACATGAAGGATGACGGAGGGATCCACAGTCCAATGAAAAAAAGCATGCCCCCCCCTTGTACGAGAAGTTTGCAGCAGCGCGATTGTTAAATTGTTTAAAGTACAATCACATTTCTCATCCCATCACAAAATGCCACAATGTCTTCAATCAAATAATCCAGCCAAATTCTTCTGCTAACGTGACATTTTCCATGACTTTGATACGCGAAATGCTCCACTACTTTAAAATCTATTACTAGGGGAGATGACGTTTGACAATTAAAAATTCTTGAAGAAAAACAAGAGCCACCACATTTTTTATTTTTTTTTCAAAAACCCGAAAATTGGCAATCCCATCCAACAAAATCTCACCAAGTAAGAATTTCCTTATCATGCATTCGTTGACTATTCCATATTAGAATTGAAATTTGCCCTGTCCCGTATTCCTTCGTGTCAATTGTCAGTACAAACGCATCACAACGTCTGAGGGGTGGTGAGCGGTGTTGTAGATCGGCCTCAGAGAAAAATTCTCACAATCTGTGTAATTTATAGTTAATTAATGATTGATTGACTTTGGCACTTCGCCTACGAACATCAAGATTTAGAGGGGCTGTTTATTTTGGATCTAAGAATCTTCTACCAAGAAATCCTGACAGAATGAAGTAAGATATTCGATTCTTCCCATGTCATCTTCTTTTGCTTTATGGGTTTTGCTTTTAATTTGTTTTTTGTTTTTGTTTTTTAATAGGCGAATTTGTTGTAAGTGTTCTTGTTTTTTCTTTCTTTCTTTTTATTTATGTTTATTGCAGTTGATTTGTGATTGGATAGTGGGAGATTAAATGTTTTATACTAGTTTGTTAAGTAGATTAAAGTTTTATACTACTTTATTAACTGTTATATTGGTATTTATGAGGCATTCAGTTAATTTTGCAAAACAACAGATATTAGCTGTTTGATAGTTAGATTCAAAAGATTGCTCGATTTTTAAGTAATCTTCTTTCGAGGAAAAATGGGAAGGAAACTAGTGATATGACATCCGGAATACTGATAGTTGAGTTGTGGATTGATCAACGTTTATTCTCTTATAGCGTGTTTGGTGGGGACTATTGTATGGGAAAGACGTCAAACTCGTTTATTGTACTTCCAATCTTGTGACACTGCGTACCCAATATGTGCTTTATGTTTTGTGAACAATTTTTTTGGTGTTTAGGTTTCAGAATCTATGTTTTTTTGATGAATCTACAGGTTCTAAGTTGGTTATTGCTTAATGGTGCTAGTTTTGTTCTGGATGTATTAGTGGATTCCCTCCACGTGTTTTTATTGTGGTACATCTATTTGAAACCAACAAAGTATGTTGTTAGCTTTAGTAAATTAAATTTCGACCTATGCTTTAATAGCGCAATCTTGTTCGAATTTTGAGACATGAAAATGTTACAATTTAGACTTTCTTTATAGCAGTTTTTGCGTCTGTGTAAAGCTTGAAACTAAGCTATCATTTACCTTCAAAACCTCAAATGCTTCTGCTTAAAAAAATTGAGTCATGTTTTACTAATCATAAAACATAGTAAACACATTTTAACCCTGAGGGGTAGCTCAATATCAGGCCTTGAGTTTGCTCCCCAATAGTCACTAGTTTGAGTTTCCTCAGACCATTGAAGTAAGTACCCGACTGTAAACTTCAGGATCTCGCGAGATTAGTTGAGGTGTACGTAAACTGGTTAGGACACTCACGATCATAAAGCACAAAGTTTACTCTACCTCCTATGCAATAACATGCTAGCAGACATTTCTGGTGTTATACTTCCTACTTTGGAGACTCACCCTTGTATCAATTTGAAATATGCAACTAACAAACTGATTTTATGCCCCTGTTTGGTTTAGTTAAAAATATGATTTTTAGTAGATTTTGATAAAAGTTGTTAAAATGTGTGGTTGAAAAGTTGTAGTTCCCATAAAGTGTGTGGTTGAAAATAAGTTCGAAGAAAAATGAATTTTTGAAAATGGGAGCCAAACAGGGGCTAATTGGATATTCACTATACTCTTTGATGAGTCGAGAAACTTAACATTTCTAAAAGTAAGAAAAAGTTTAATGTTCTATAAATGAAATAGTCAAGGTCACCCAATTTCGTAAACCTATTTGGTAGTAAGTATCGATTGTTTTTGCTGAAATGGTATGTATATCTTATTCAGTTTACCCAGTCTACTTTTTGTATCAAATTGAAATTGCAACTATCAACCAACTGATGAGTTTGCAGACTTCAAGTTGCTAATATAGGAAAGAGTTTGAAGATCACTAAACGAAATAGTTGAGGTTGATGACAAGGTCGCAGAGCGATTTAATATGACTGACTGATTTGTTTGCCTATCAGGATATTTATTTTACTTATTCCTTGTTATATGCTATCTATCTTTTGCCCTTATCATATTTTATATATAGAAGTTCCACATTCAACACTTTCAAGATTATAGATGCCAATGTCTATAATTGTAGTTTTCATTCCTATCGTAATTTGAGATGTTTACATTGTTTTCTCTGATATGAATTTAGAATATTGTTTTCTGATACGGGTTATATTCTCATATCACAGAACCAAAAAAATTTTAGGCATCTCTGTCTCTTTAATTATCATCAACTTGGCCGCTATAATGGAACGAGCTGATGAGAATCTCCTTCCGGCTGTTTACAAAGAAGTCAGTGAAGCTTTTTCTGCTGGGCCATCTGATCTTGGATATCTCACATTTGTACGGAACTTTGTACAGGGACTGGCATCACCTGTCGCAGGTATTTTAGCTATCAATTATGACCGCCCTACTGTACTTGCAATTGGCACCCTGTGCTGGGCCTTGTCGACTGCTGCAGTTGGTGCAAGCAAGTACTTTTTGCAAGTTGCATTTTGGAGAGCAATAAACGGCTTTGGACTGGCAATTGTGATACCCGCACTTCAGTCTTTCATAGCGGATAGCTATAAGGATGGTGTACGAGGTGCTGGATTTGGGTTTCTAAATCTTGTTGGTACAATTGGCGGCATAGGAGGTGGAGCTATTGCTACCATTATGGCCGGTAATGATTTCTGGGGTGTACCCGGATGGCGGTGTGCCTTCATCATGATGGCAACCTTGAGTTGTTTAATCGGGTTTCTCGTTTTTCAGTTTGTTGTCGACCCAAGAAGAATTAGCACTGATCATGATACGGGAAAGGTTTCTGATCGGTATGACTTTCTATTCGTTTACTTTATTAACATTATACATTCTCGTGCTGCATTGCAAATGAGAATTTTCGTGCTTCAGGGATAAGTTGATAGACAAAAGCAATACCAGTTCGGTAACAATTTGGTCAGAGTCGTGGGTAGCCATGAAATCTGTCATGAAAGTGCAAACATTTCAGTTCATTGTTTTACAAGGTCTTGTTGGTTCAATTCCATGGACAGCAATTGTGTTCTTCACCTTCTGGTTTGAACTAATCGGTAAGCTTTTCTTCCTTCATACGATTCTTGTGCTGATTTTTTTAGTTTATGATGAAATGAATTATTATAAATTTCAAATTTTATGCCTTTAGTCTTTCCAGTCTTAAATTTTTTTCTCTGTTACTTTCGAAACCTTTGATGATGGAGAGAAAGGAAGTGATCAGAACTTAGCCATTGATTTGTTGAAATGTGGAGCCTAATCACACTGTATACTTATCCCCTCGATCATGATTTGACATGTTATTTAGCGTTGTACTTTGCTTGCTAGTTCACTAGTTAACTAGTTGCATCTATAGGTTTTGATCACAACGGGACTGCAACCCTGGTCGGTCTCTTTGCTGCTGGAGGCGCTCTGGGATCTTTTCTCGGTGGCGTAATAGCAGATCGGTTATCCCAAATATACCCTCATTCGGGAAGGATAATGTGTGCACAGTTCAGCTCCTTTATGGGCATTCCGTTCTCATTGTTCCTTCTCCGAGTTATCCCCCAGAACGTGAGCAGCTATTATATATTTGCTGTCACACTATTCATAATGGGCCTTACCATCAGCTGGTGTGCTACCGCTACGAACGGCCCGATGTTCGCCGAGGTGGTCCCTGCGAACCATCGTACAATGATCTATGCATTCGATCGTGCTTTCGAGGTATCATTTTCCTCTTTCGCTGCACCAATTGTCGGAATTCTTTCAGAAAAGATATATGGCTACGATCCGAAGTCTGTCGATCCACTTTTGGGATCGACACGAGAGGCTTTTGCATTGTCAAGAGGGCTCCTTGCGATGATGGTGGTTCCGTTTGGTTTATGCTGCTTGTTTTACACGCCATTGTATTGGACTTTTAAGCAGGATCGCGAGAATGCTAGAATAGCCAGTGTAAAAGAAACCGAGATGTTGTAAAATTTTCGTTTGTTTTCCTACAGTTTTTTGGTCTGATAGCATTTTGATGTTTTGACATGGCCCAATTTTTGAAAATTGCAGCTTGTACAATGGAGTTGGTATTGTAATATAAACAGAGATGTTTTGACATTATAGTTATTGTTTAAAGAGAAAAAAATTAACATTAGTCAAGTATTAGAATTAATAGAATTAGCCTCCATTTGGCAAAAAATTTAGCCATAATCATTATTTGAAAATTCTTTTTC
>NW_019233577.1:0-2492 GCF_002742605.1 Olea europaea var. sylvestris
TCCTATTTCTCACGTCTGTATCCACACATTACTACTACAATTACTAGTTGCTTTATTCTTTATTTGCTAAGGGTGAAAAAAATATCCATTAAAATAAATAATTTGGTATTGAAAAATCCATACATGGACAGAAGGGACAGAAGCCCAACGAGTCTTTCTCCACCCGTGCAAAATAAATTCACTTTCATTCAAAATCTTTAGGGATACCTTTTAGCGATGATGTTATAGATTACATGTATTGTTTAAATTGGTCTATTTTTTCTCCAGAAAAAATAGATCAATTTAAATGTCCCACTTGCCATGATTTTGTTGACTTTCATTGCACATTTGCCTTAAAAATGTGAGCTCCAATAATTGAAAGAGCCATATTAATTGTGTACAAATGAGCAGCAGAGGCTTAAAAACTATTAAGGCTTTTCACTGTGTTGATACATTTTTTTTTTAAATATAGTAAGGATATATTACTAATATTTATTATGAAATTCCTCCTCATTTTTAGGGTAATACTATTCGGGCTAACTTATATGATTCCAATATCACTGCTTTCAATGATCAGCTTGTTCTAGGAAAAACTTATGCAGTTTCAAAGGCTTATGTTAAAAATAATATGACAAACTATAAATATTTAATAGGATCTCTTCAATGGACGATATCTGGAGAAACTCGTGTTGAAGAGCTGAATGAAGATAATCTGGAGTTTGTTTTCTCAATATATCAATTGATGCAATTTCATGAAGTCGAACAGTATATGGATACAGATGTTGATTTAAGTAAGAACTACAAATTCATAGGCTTGAAATAATGGTATACCTATCCTAAAGGAATATAGTTACCTTCAATTGTTTAACAGTTATATGTTTAGAAAAGATAGAATGTGATGGTTCATTTCGAATTTTTAGAGATACTTGCAATTGTAGTTAATATGACGTCTAATGGACTGATTCAATCGAAAGATGGCAGCCAAACCTGAGTGCAAAATGTCATACTTCTGGACAAGAATTTTAAAACAATGATGCTTACACTTTGGGATTAATTTATTATTAACAGATAATGTGTACTAATAGCAGACAACATTGAGAAAAAACCAGTCATCTTTGCAACACGTCTCAATGTTACATCATTCTTTAGTATGTTCTGTTGTATTATTTGAAAAAAAAAAAGAAAATCAGCTCTTCTCAAGGCATTTACGACATGCTTTATGCATGTTCTCCATAATGATATTATACAGGTTTGAAGTTGTCCACAAAAGTTTGTACCACCCTCTTCATAAATATGCCTTTCACTGAAATAATACAAATGACAGAATGGTATGTACAAGTTGCTGTATTTTATTATTCTTTTTTCCGATTTCTCACGTTCATATCTACACATTACTACTGCAATTACAAATTGCCTTGATCTTATTTGCTAAGGGTGAAAACAAATTCCATTAAAATAAATGATTTGATATTGAAAAAACCATAGATGGACAAAAGCCCAACGAGTCTTTCTGAGTATATCTCTTAAGCATATATACCGATAACAGCACAAGTTCTATTAGGTAAATGGCACAGCAACCACAGATAAAATCGATAATAAATCTTGGTACATGACTTGCAATAACTGTTATAGATGATCAAATGTTGATTTTGGAGAAACGTATCTTTATATTTTTTTTGCAATAATCCCAATTCTAAAGCCATTCCTTGGTAAAATATACTAACTACTAATCAATCTTTATAATTTTCTTTATTTAATACAGTTACTAGATTTACTTATGCATAAATTTTCTAATTCTCTTTATTCCTATCTCATGTCTTCGTTTACTAATATACTCAATTCTTATTCACTTTAGGGCTAGAGCATATGTCTAGTTATCTGATGTCACTGGCTCGCTCAATGCAAATGCAATTGGTGAACTGGTAGAAAAACTGTTATTTACAAGTTCACAATCTCTAATGGAACAAACCAATTCTGTAAAAATTTCAACCTAACTTGAACATTTTGCCATTCCATACATATTTTACTTTAACTAATACTGATAGGATACATGATTGACAAACAGGGTTTACAGACAAACTTTCAAGTTGTCATTCACAAAAAATCAAAACCCTGGAAGAGCTTTCTACTTGAAAGCATCACAAGCTGAACCCAATTCATCAAGTTATAGATTTGACATCATCTTTGTAACAGACTTAGACCATACAGGTCCAAGAGAAAAAAGCTAAGCAAATGTTGATACTTAGGACATAGTTACAGCAGTTGAGAAAAGTATCGATGCAGACTATTAAGAAGAACATTGGTCGCCTCCAGCAAAGAGAGCCCTTTTCAAGTTTTCAGATCATATTTCACGTTCAACGATAACTTGTGACGAAAACAAAAGTTCAGAAATCTCTGGCATAAATTCATTTACTCAAAAAGAAAAAATGAAGTGAATAATGGAACGAATGATGATTGAAATGTTTTGTGGATGAAAACCTTTTAACAAGAACCTGCTACTTTTTTATAAAGTT
>NW_019233578.1:0-2492 GCF_002742605.1 Olea europaea var. sylvestris
GTTTGGCTGATCTTAAAAGAATTATTTATGAGCATGTTTTAAAATAGATAATGCATGTACACGTTAGATTGTATGACAAAAAAAAGTTTGAAAAATATAATGAAATATTGTCTATTGAGTATTTTTTATTTATTTATTAAGCAATGGTGGTGTAGAGTCCACTTTAGATGGAAAAATATGATTAAGTATAATTAAACAAATCTCATTTCCTTGCCTTTTCTTATATTAAATAGGACGAAAAAATTATATAAGTAGATGTTTAACACCAATTTAAGTTACAACACGCGATATGCTCAATTTAATGGACTTTGCATCCTTAAAGTTAGTTGAATTTATTATTTATTGCACAATGTGTTTTTACTTGGACTGCAATTAAATTGAATTTTATTATATTATTCACTTAAAACTTATGTCTTAGCATAGATACATTATTCTCGTAAAGTACCCTTGACCAAAAGTAATGAATATGGTAGCTTGAAAACAACTATGGTTGCCCTCATATTGCCGACATTTTCCACCGAATTTCGAACGCTGATTATCAAATCAGCATTTATTTCCACTGGAATTTCATGCCGATCAAAATCTAATACACCCAAAAGAATATTGGTCCTCTTTGTCACAATTTTCCAGCCACAAATTGTTTGCTTTTCTTAAATTTGATGTCGACCGACGTTATTATATTTGTCATTTAATGCTTTGAAAATATTATTGATGGGTTGAGACATGACGTTCATCCAATTAATTTTTGACACATCATCAATTTAGTAAGTTAGTGATGAAGTCAATGAGTGTAAATTTGAGATAACGTGTTAATTATTGATGACATTCAATAATTAATTGAATGAAGAATAAAATGGACATTAAAATTAGACAGCAAATCTCGACTCATTATTGACGTAGTTCTCTAGAGCGCGAACTAGAACAATAAAGTATTAATGACGAAATGAAGTTAAAAATTTACTTGTTATTCTATTGTGTAACAAATAATGTTGAAGTAGGTGTTTTTGGGAACCAATGGCAACTTCAATTTTTTGAGTCGTGATGAGCTTATGTAAAGAAATCGAAGATACCGTAATTCTTTTAATATATATGGAAATTTTAATTAATGGATAACAAATGTGTTTTAATCTCCAACCCACTTAGGCTTCAAACTTATCATTATTCTTGAAACTTACAATTATTTGAAACATGAAAAGTTGAAAAACAAGAGAGAGGCATTAAGTGACCTTTTTATCGTATTTGAAGAGTCAAGAACCAACTATTGAGTCATCGACATTAAAATTTAAATTAGGATGGAAGAAAATGATAGGTCTAAGCACCATGACAAGAAACATCGAATAATCATACTTACATTATTTCTTTATGGACTAGTCGACTAGATTATTTGAACTAGGTATTCTCTAACCCAAATTTCAATTGTTTCATACCATCCATGTTTAATTGGCTTGTCATAAACTTTTAAATTGACCATTAGTTATGAAGTTAAAAAATTTTGATATTCGAAGATGTCTACACGGCTAAAGCCCTTGTGACAACCCCTGGACGTACCCGAGAATAGCTCTGTCTACACTCCTTACTTCTGACACATGAATCCCTCATAGTTCATATACTTAGCTATATGTGACTACCATGTTAGATTTTCTTTTGATTTTTAATAGAATAGATAGAAGAATATCACCACATTTTTACTACTAATCAAGAAAACAAAATAAGGAATCTTTCTTGCTTTTATGAAAAGACGTGAAATGTATTATCAAAGTCGAAATCGAGGCAGAAAAGGAGAGAAGAATCAAAGAGTAAGCATGCAAATCCTCTATCTAAAAAAATGAAAAAGAAAAACTCTTATCTTTTCATATTTCTTATCTCATGGCTCGTCTGGTCCCCATTTTGCCCTAGTTTGACCTATCAAAAGTACTATTGCTATGGACTTTAATCTGATGCCTTGATGTCATTTTCCACAGCTTATTCAAGCATCTAACATTATCTTTTTACTGTGAAACAATTCCTGGTCACTTTGTTTTATTCATAACAAAAATAAAAAATAAAAAGTATACTACAGTTTGGGACAATATATTTCGAAATAATCATAGAAAAAATAGATATTAAATTTTGGGTGATTGATTTACTTTAACCATATCCCTCGTCATCATATATAGACTGTAGTACTTTTGTCCACTAATCACAATTTGACTCCTATTTTATCTTTTTACTATTGGATTAAATAGAGATAAAACGGCAATAATTTACCCTTTTTTAAAATAAAAATAAAGTAGGAGTCTAACACATGAATTATTTTTTATTTCCATTTGATTCTTCACTTTAAATATATAACTCAATCAGAACAAGTTAAGTTTATTGGTCTGCTTTTGTATCTTTTGACAGTAATTGAGATTACATACAATATAAGCTTCTAACTAGTTCTATACTGTATCCATTATTTTATCCTGAATTAGTATTACCTTCCCTTGTTAGATTGCACTTTTAATTTTTAT
>NW_019233579.1:0-2491 GCF_002742605.1 Olea europaea var. sylvestris
CGTCATTACTTATATGGAAATAAGTGTGACATTTATACTGATCATAAGAGTTTGAAGTATTTTTTCACCCAAAAGGAATTAAACATGAGATAGGGAGATGGCTAGAGCTAGTAAAGGATTATGACTGCACTATCCATTACCATCCTGGTAAAGCTAATGTAGTAGCTGATGCTCTTAGCAGAAAGGCAGTGGGACAATTAGCAGTACAAATCACTATGTAGGATCAGTTGTTAAAGGATTTCGACAACTTACATCTAGAAGTAATTGTTCCACTAACCCAAACTAGTGCCAGGATAGCGGCTCTAACGATTCGACCAACACTTAGAGATCGAATAAGAGCAGCACAAGATGGTGACCCTTTCCTGCAAAAGATCAAATTCGAAGTTGGTATTAGCAAGCGAAAGGACTTTGAATTAGGTAGTGATAAAGCCTTACTCTTTAAGGGGAGGTTGTGTGTGCCGAAAGATGAAGGATTGAGGAAAGAAATTCTTGAAGAAGCACACTTAACCCCATATACTGCCCATCCAGGAGGTACAAAAATGTATCGTGATCTAAGGAGCA
The DNA here is from genome assembly GCF_002742605.1 of Olea europaea var. sylvestris. Classification (NCBI taxonomy): domain Eukaryota; kingdom Viridiplantae; phylum Streptophyta; class Magnoliopsida; order Lamiales; family Oleaceae; genus Olea; species Olea europaea. The sequence continues at coordinate 562 of NW_019233579.1, forward strand.
TGTTTTGGTGGAGAAATATGAAACGGTGCATAGGTCTTTTTGTCAAGAGGTGCATGACTTGTCAACAAGTGAAAGCTGAACATCAAAGGCCATCTGGATTGTTGGAACCATTAAAAATTCCACAATGGAAATGGGAGCATATAACTATGAATTTTGTTATGGGTTTTCCAAAATCAGCTAGGGGAAATGATGCTATGTGGGCTATAGTAGACCGGTTAACAAAGTCAGCTCATTTTCTACCTGTAAGAATGAATTTTAGTATGGATCAATACGCGCGATTATACATCAAAGAGGTCATCCATTTGCACGGTATCCCAGCTTCAATTGTATCGGATAGAGATCCAAGATTTACCTCAAAATTTTGGAAAAGTTTACAAGAAGCTATGGGAACCAAGTTAAACTTTAGCACAACTTTTCATCCACAAACTGATGGACAATCGGAGAGGACTATACAGACTCTGGAGGATATGTTGCGTGCATGCGTCCTTGATTTAGGGGGTAGTTGGGAAAATTATGTACCACTTGTAGAGTTTGCCTATAATAATAGCTACCAAGCTACGATAAAGATGGCACCTTACGAAGGTCTTTATGGCAGAAGATTTAGAGCTCCCCTTTATTGGGATGAAGTAGGTGAACGAAGAGTTCTGGGACCCGAAATAATTGAAGAAACTAGTCGAGCGGTTGATAAAATAAGAGCTAAAATCAAGGCAGCCCAGGACCGACAAAAGAGTTATGCCGATAAAAGGAGGAAAGATTTGACATTTAATGTTGGTGATAAAGTTTTCTTAAAAGTGGCACCGATGAAGGGAGTTCTCCGTTTTGGGAATAAAGGAAAACTTCGGCCAAGATTCATAGGTCCTTTTGAAATTTTGCAAAAAGTTGGAAATGCAGCTTATCGAATCGCTCTACCACCAGATTTGTCAGCGGTTCATGATGTGTTCCACGTGTCAATGCTTCGACAATATGTGCCAGATCCAAGTCATGTGGTTAGTTATCAACCATTGGATATCAAACAAACATGACATATGAGGAAAAACCAGTAGCAATATTGGATTGCAGAATCCAGCAGTTAAGGACAAAAGAAATTCCGTTAGTAAGAGTCCAATGGAGGAACCATAATGTCGAAGAATCAACATGGGAAAGAGAAGAGGAAATCAAGACCAAGTATACAGAACTTTTCAACTAAGTCCAAGGTAATTTCGAGGACGAAATTTTTTTTTTAGGGGGGAGGGATGTAATATTCCGAAATTTTATGCTCGTTTAAATTTCTTTGGGATAGCGATTTAACTTTCAATACTATTTTTGGCCATAAGGTAAAAGGGGACACCACCTTTGTAGTGGTTAATGTTAGAGGTAGTTAATGAATGTAGGCATGAAGAGTCAAAGCTTGTGTATGTATGAAGTGATTATTAGTTAGTCGAAGCTTAAGGCAAGTTTGGATTTAAATGAAGTGGATTATTTTGTTAGGACTTCAATTGACCAAATGATTAAATTATGTTACAATCTACAATTTTTGAATATGTAAGTTGGGTATAAGTTTAAATTTGGGGTACACTTTGTTAACAATGAAAGTTAGCGGGTTTAGATTATATTAGTTGAAAAGATGAGAGGTTTCCTTTGTAAATCTAGGTTTTGAGGCCACTTATCACCCTATAAGCAACCCACTTGTCATCCATCATCACCATACACTTAGATAATAGACCAAACATGTGTACAAGTAAAAAAAAAAAATGTAAAGAAAGAGAGGTGAGGCGGTGGAGATGGAAGAGGGAGGAAAAAAAAATATCAACCATTTATCCTTATCTTTATATATGCATATATATAACCATATCCATTGCCATAGAGATATTTCCTTCATTTTACAAAACACTTACACACTTAAAAAGAGAGCAAAAACCGAAAATAAGAAAGGAAAGGGAAGGAAGTAAGA
>NW_019233580.1:0-2491 GCF_002742605.1 Olea europaea var. sylvestris
AATCGTGCCGGGGGCAATTTCGTCATTTTTCTCGATTGTGTCGGAATTGGCTGAAATTTGACAGTTTGATTGGAAACAAAAAATCGCGCCTGGGGCAATTTCGTCATTTTCATGACCGTGTAGGAATGGGATAAAATTTGACAGGTTGATCGAAAACAAAAAACCGCGCCGGGGCAATTTCGTCATTTTTCCCGACTGTGAAGGAATGGACTAAAATTTGACAGGTTGATCGGAAACGAAAATCGCACAGGTGGCGATTTCGTCATTTTTCGCGACTGTGTCGGAATCAGGTCAAATTTGACTGGTTGATAGGGAACAAAAATAGCGCCGAGTGTAATTTCGTCATTTTCCGCGACTATGTCGGAATTGGCTAAAATTTGATTGGTTGATCGGAAACAAAAATCGTGCCGGGGGCAATTTCGTCCTTTTTCGCGACTTTGTCGGAATGGGCTCAAATTCGACAGGTTGATCGGGAACAAAAATAGCGCCGAGTGTAATTTCGTCATTTTCCGCGACTATGTCGGAATTGGCTAAAATTTGATTGGTTGATCGGAAACAAAAATCGTGCCGGGGGCAATTTCGTCCTTTTTCGCGACTTTGTCGGAATGGGCTCAAATTCGACAGGTTGATCGGGAACAAAAATAGCGCCGAGTGTAATTTCGTCATTTTCCGCGACTATGTCGGAATTGGCTAAAATTTGATTGGTTGATCGGAAACAAAAATCGTGCCGGGGGCAATTTCGTCCTTTTTCGCGACTTTGTCGGAATGGGCTCAAATTCGACAGGTTGATCGGGAACAAAAATAGCGCCGAGTGTAATTTCGTCATTTTCCGCGACTATGTCGGAATTGGCTAAAATTTGATTGGTTGATCGGAAACAAAAATCGTGCCGGGGGCAATTTCGTCCTTTTTCGCGACTTTGTCGGAATGGGCTCAAATTCGACAGGTTGATCGGGAACAAAAATAGCGCCGAGTGTAATTTCGTCATTTTCCGCGACTATGTCGGAATTGGCTAAAATTTGATTGGTTGATCGGAAACAAAAATCGTGCCGGGGGCAATTTCGTCCTTTTTCGCGACTTTGTCGGAATGGGCTCAAATTCGACAGGTTGATCGGGAACAAAAATAGCGCCGAGTGTAATTTCGTCATTTTCCGCGACTATGTCGGAATTGGCTAAAATTTGATTGGTTGATCGGAAACAAAAATCGTGCCGGGGGCAATTTCGTCCTTTTTCGCGACTTTGTCGGAATGGGCTCAAATTCGACAGGTTGATCGGGAACAAAAATAGCGCCGAGTGTAATTTCGTCATTTTCCGCGACTATGTCGGAATTGGCTAAAATTTGATTGGTTGATCGGAAACAAAAATCGTGCCGGGGGCAATTTCGTCCTTTTTCGCGACTTTGTCGGAATGGGCTCAAATTCGACAGGTTGATCGGGAACAAAAATAGCGCCGAGTGTAATTTCGTCATTTTCCGCGACTATGTCGGAATTGGCTAAAATTTGATTGGTTGATCGGAAACAAAAATCGTGCCGGGGGCAATTTCGTCCTTTTTCGCGACTTTGTCGGAATGGGCTCAAATTCGACAGGTTGATCGGGAACAAAAATAGCGCCGAGTGTAATTTCGTCATTTTCCGCGACTATGTCGGAATTGGCTAAAATTTGATTGGTTGATCGGAAACAAAAATCGTGCCGGGGGCAATTTCGTCCTTTTTCGCGACTTTGTCGGAATGGGCTCAAATTCGACAGGTTGATCGGGAACAAAAATAGCGCCGAGTGTAATTTCGTCATTTTCCGCGACTATGTCGGAATTGGCTAAAATTTGATTGGTTGATCGGAAACAAAAATCGTGCCGGGGGCAATTTCGTCCTTTTTCGCGACTTTGTCGGAATGGGCTCAAATTCGACAGGTTGATCGGGAACAAAAATAGCGCCGAGTGTAATTTCGTCATTTTCCGCGACTATGTCGGAATTGGCTAAAATTTGATTGGTTGATCGGAAACAAAAATCGTGCCGGGGGCAATTTCGTCCTTTTTCGCGACTTTGTCGGAATGGGCTCAAATTCGACAGGTTGATCGGGAACAAAAATAGCGCCGAGTGTAATTTCGTCATTTTCCGCGACTATGTCGGAATTGGCTAAAATTTGATTGGTTGATCGGAAACAAAAATCGTGCCGGGGGCAATTTCGTCCTTTTTCGCGACTTTGTCGGAATGGGCTCAAATTCGACAGGTTGATCGGGAACAAATATCGCGCCGGGGACAATTTCGTCATTTTTCGCGACTTTGTCGGAATGGGCTCAAATTTAACTTGTTGATAGGAGACAGAAATAGCGCCGGTTGTAATTTCGTCATTTTCCGCGACTATGTCAGAATTGGCTAAAATTTGACTGGTTGATCGGAAACAAAAATCACGACGGGGGCAATTTCGTCATTTTTCTCGACTGTGTCGGAATTGGCTCAAATTTGGCAGTTTGATCGGAAATAAAAATCGCGCCGG
>NW_019233581.1:0-2490 GCF_002742605.1 Olea europaea var. sylvestris
TGGATTATGGCGATATGATTTTGGGTTTCGATATGTTATATGATCGTGTCACAGGTGATTAGAAGTTAACAAACTCGAAAAAACAAGAATGTAAAATTTTATATCTAGGTTGTGTATAGATATCAAAGTTAATTTGGGGGTGTGACAAGTAATTTTCGAAAATGTAGTGACCGTTTTGGATTGAACTCACCACTTCGTCATGACGTATGAAGGATTTTGGCCATTTTTCGAAAGAATGAGCACTTGCATATTTGCAACGCTTGGATTGTCGGCGTTCGAAGAATTGAGCGTAACTTTTGCATACGGCGTTCGTTTTGGGCCCATTAGTACTTTTCAGATATGTAGTGACCATTTTTTATCGAACTCATCACTTCATCGTGACGTATGAGGGATTTTTCCCATTTTTGAAAGAATGAGCACTTGCATATTTGGAACGCTTGGATTGTCGGCGTATGAAGAATTGAGCGTAACTTTTGCGTACGGCGCCCGTTTTGGGCCCGTAAGTACTTTTTGGAAATGTAGCGATCGTTTTAGATTGAACTCACCACATCGTCGTGACGTATGAGGGATTTTGGCCATTTTTCAAAAGAGTGAGCACTTGCATATTTGGAACGCTTGGATTGTCGGCGTATGAAGAATTGAGCGTAACTTTTGCGTACGGCGCCCGTTTTGGGCCCGTAAGTACTTTTTGGAAATGTAGCGACCGTTTTGGATTGAACTCACCACTTCGTCATGACGTATGAAGGATTTTGGCCATTTTTCGAAAGAATGAGCACTTGCATATTTGGAACGCTTTGATTGTCGAGGTTCGAAGAATTGAGTGTAAATTTCATATGCGGCGCCCGTTTTGGGCCCGTAAGTACTTTTTGGAAATGTAGCGACCGTTTTGGATTGAACTCACCACTTCATCGTGACGTATGAGGGATTTTGTCCATTTTTCAAAGAACGAGCACTTGCACATTTGGATTGTCGGCGTTCGAAGAATTGAACGTAACTTTTCCATACAACGTCCGTTTTGGGCCCATAAGTACTTTTCGAAAATGTAGCGACCGTTTTGGATTGAACTCACCGCTTCATCGTGACCTATGAGGGATTTCGCCCATTTTTTGAAAGAATGAGCACTTGCATATTTAGAATGCTTGGATTGTCGGCGTTCAAAGAATTGAGCGTAACTTTTGCATACGATTTTCGTTTTTGGGCCCATAAGTAATTTTTGGAAATAGAGCGACCGTTTTGGATAGAACTCACCGCTTCATCGTGACGAATGAGGGATTTTGCCCATTTTTCGAAAGAATGAGCACTTGCATATTTGGAACGCTTGGATTGTCGGCGTTCGAAGAATTGAGCGTAACTTTTGCATACGGCGTCCGTTTCGGGCCCATAAGTACTTTTCGAAAATGTAGCGACCGTTTTGAATTGAACTCACAACTTCATCGTGACCTATAAGGGATTTCGCCCATTTTTCGAACGAATTAGCACTTGCATAGTTGGAACGCCTGGATTGTCGGCGTTCGAAGAATTGAGCGTAACTTTTGCATACGGCGTCCGTTTTAGGCCCATAAGCACTTTTCGAAAATGTAGCGACCGTTTTGGATTGAACTCACTACTTCGTCGTGACGTATTAGGGATTTCAGCCATTTTTCGAAAGAATGAGTACTTGCATATTTGGAACGCTTGGATTGTCGGCGTTCGAAGAATTGAGCGTAACATTTGCATACGGCGTCCGTTTTGGGCCCATAAGTACTTTTCGAAAATGTAGTGACCGTTTTGGATTGAACTCACCGCTTCATCGTGACCTACGAGGGATTTTGCCCATTTTTCGAAAGAATTAGCACTTATTTGAAATGCTTGGATTGTCGGCGTTCGAAGAATTGAGCGTAACTTTTGCGTACGTCATCCGTTTTGGGCCCATAAGTACTTTTTGAAAATGTAGCGACCGTTTTGGATTGAACTCACTACTTCATCGTGACGTATGTGGGATTTGAACCATTTTTTGAAAGAATGAGCACTTGCATATTTGGAACGCTTGGATTGTCGGCGTTCGAAGAATTAAGCGTAACTTTTGCATACGGCGTGCGTTTTGGGCCCATAAGTACTTTTCGAAAATGTCGCGACCGTTTTGGATTGAACGCACTACTTCGTCGTGATGTATGAGGGATTTCAGCCATCTTTCGAAAGAATGAGCACTTACATATTTGGAATGCTTGGATTGTCGTCGTTCGAAGAATAGAGCGTAACTTTTGCATACGGCGTGCGTTTTGGGCCCATAAGTTCTTTTCGAAAATGTAGCGACCGTTTTGGATTGAACTCACTACTTCGTCGTGATGTATGAGGGATTTCAGCCATCTTTCGAAAGAATGAGCACTTACATATTTGGAATGCTTGGATTGTCGTCGTTCGAAGAATAGAGCGTAACTTTTGCATACGGCGTCCGTTTTGGGCCCATAAGTACTTTTCGAAAATGTAGCGACCGTTTTGGATTGAACTCAC
>NW_019233582.1:0-2490 GCF_002742605.1 Olea europaea var. sylvestris
AAGTTGTGGAGCACACGTCTCCAATACTTCGAAACCGTTGGAACTGATGTTCCCAAGTAACGGAAAAATAATTATTTTTTTTTTGTTGAAAAGAGAAGAAAAGAAAGAGAATAGAGAGAAGTCTTGTGTGTATTTTATTAAGAACCAAAATCCTATATTTATAAGGCAAAATCAGAGATACAAAAGTAGTCATTTCTAGGGCTGTAGGGGGTACAATTGTTATTCACTTGTAAACCCTAATGAACTTACAATTCATAACACTTCCCATTGAATGACACTTAACAAAATATCTGTCTCGTTAAAACCTTGTTTGGTAAAAATCCAATGAGACAAAAAAATCAAACGAAGAAAAAAAAGTACAATTATTTTGGAGTATTAAAAATAAATGATGTCTCATTAAAACATTGCTAGGAAAATTCAGTCGAATAAAATCTAAACTAAGGAAAAAGAGTATAGCTACTTCCCTGATGTTGATCACTGAAGATCTTTGAGTCGACGCATTCCAATCTTGTGAACTAATTTCTTGAATGTAGACGTCGGCAATGCTTTTATGAATAAATCTACCATATTTTCACTTGAACGAATTTGTTGAATATCGGTGTCGCCATTCTTTTGAAACTCATGAGTATGAAAGAAATTTGGAGAAATACGTTTCATGCTATCACCTTTGAATAACCTCTTCTAAGTTGTGCAATACAAATTATATAATCTTCATACAAAATTGTTTGACTATCTTTTGTTAAAGTTAACCAGTATAATGCTTGGATATGATGTGTTATGTTTTTCAACCATACACATTCTCAACCTGCTTCATGGATTGCAATATTTCAGAATGATTTAAGAATGTAGCTGTTAGGGATTGCTTCACAGATCTCCATAATAAATAACTGTTCCTCCACATGTAAACGCATATCTATGTGTGATTTAGCTTTATGTAGGTCAGATAGATAACCTGCATATCCCACTAAAGTAGATCCTGAGTTTTGGGAATAAAATAATCTCAAATGAATAGTACTCTTTAGGTAACGAAAAATATATTTAATAGCAGTATAATGTTTTGAATTGGTGTAGAGCTATATTTCGCAAGGAGATTTACAGAAAAAGTTATATCGAGTTGAGTGCAATTTGTAAAATAAGTTAATGCTCTAATTGTACTAAGGTATGGTACTTCGGGATAAGAACATTTTTTTGATCTTCAAGTGGACGAAATAGACCCTTTTTCGCATCAAGTGATCGAACAACCATAAGTGATGCCAATGAATATGCATTATCCATATAAAAACGTTTTAAAATTTTTCCTATTTACGTAGATTATAAACAAATTATCTATCTGCGAAATCTTCAATCAGCAATTCGAGGCAAATTTGATTTTTCCCAAATTCTTCATCTCAAATTCATTTTTGTTGAGTTCTTCTAGAGTTTCAATTAAATTTAAATCATCAACATAAACTGCAACAATTACAAATCCAATAATTATTTTTCTTATGAAAACACATGGGCGTATATCGTTATTTTTATAACATTCATTCAACAAATATTCAGTAAGGCGATTAGCGACAAGTGTAGGGGTGAGCGTGGGTTGAGTTGGGTTGATTTTTGCTCCAATCCAAATCCAACCTAACGTGATCGGTTTAATTGAAATTTAACCTAACCCAACCCGTGTAAAGGTTGAAACCCAACCCAACCCTATCCAACCCAACCCAACCAAACATCGGTCGGGTTGGTCAGTTTAGGACAAGTTGTCGATAAAAATTAAAGTTACTCATTTTTGGGTGTAAAGCAACACTAATATACTCTGTGACCCTAAAAAATTTACAGAACTAATTACCGCAGTATAGATAAAATTCAACTGAGAAACTAAAGAGCAACAATCACAACCAAATTAGAAGTTGGTTTCTCACAATATTCTCTATTAATGGGATAGGATTGGAACTTATAAGGTAGTTATAAATTTTTCATAAATACACAAGCTCCAAACCACTGTCAGCAAAATTATAAACAAGGAGAGAATAAAATCTCTATGCTGAAATAAATATGCACGATAACTAGAAAATTGCACAAGCCTTAAGTTTTGTCTCATGAATAGTCTAATGCTTTGAAGAGAATGAAAGAGTTTTTCTCTTGCCTTAGAGATTGTAATTCCAGTTAAACTTATTCAAGGTACTCACTTTACCCATCAAGTCTTGAACTATAAAATTTCAGTTAACTTTTCACCAATCAAGTCTTAGAAGTTGGAGCACAGATTTTTAACAAGTAATTACATCACTAAAAAATTGTAGACCGTAGTAATTAGTAAAGCCATTGTATGTATATGAAGAAACAACCAAATCTGGCATAGAACAAAGGGTGAAATAATAAACTTGGCTTAAGGGTTTTTTAGCGCTGGACGTCAGCGACCGACTTGGGACAACTGAAAAACGAAGATGGTTAGAACAAAAAATCAGCAAAAGTAAAACACTAAAGAATCGTGAAAAATGAAGGGTGAAATAA
>NW_019233583.1:0-2490 GCF_002742605.1 Olea europaea var. sylvestris
GAAGGGTGGCATTTTCATAAGGCTACTAATATTATTAATTCTTATATAATTCTTCGGTAAATTACAGCCAACATCCCCAACCTTTTTGGTGACAAACCAAACTCAACCTCTAATTAATTAGAGGGGTTTGTCCTCATTGATAGTTTCCATCCAAAATGTACATTAAATTGCCTTGAAATGAGATAATAGCCCTTAAACTTAAATAAACAAGAAAAAAAAATTATATGAGAAGGAAAACATATAGAAAAAGCCCCTCACTCCCAACCTCGCATCCCACCACCATCCACCGGCACAAACCCAAACCACATTATCCCAGTCCTCCTACCACCACCACTACTGCCAATACAGGAAAAATGAGATCTTTGGTAAACAATAGAGAAGTCAAAATGAAATCTTTACCAAGTTCTTCTAAATCAACTAAAATGCCAAGAAAACAAACCAAAATTGCATACTCAAATGAAAGAATACTACATTTCAAAAGGACAATAAAATGGGTAAAAACTTCAAGCTGCAGAACTCAAATTTTTTCTTTTCACCAAGCATGATTTGAAGTGTGGAACTCAGAATGTCTCTTACCCTTTGAGGAAGCAGATGTCGGCTGACACCGGAATGGTTAGGATCCTGTAGTATGAAACTTTGTCTTTTCTGAATAGAGATCATAGGCCCTCTAAGGCATGACAGAGACCTATGATGCACCGACAAGGACACGTGCGTCCGACACAATACATGTCAGATACACCGACGCGTGATTTTTCAAAAAAGTACCGACATGACACATCGCCGACACGTTGATCAAAATCTTTAAAAATCATCATTTATATAGTATAAATTTAGTTTTACACCTGTTATTAATTTTTTTTGTTGAAATCTTTTAAATATGAGTACCTATTTGTTATTTACCAATAAATTTGAGTTGAAAATATATAATATTTTTAATAAACAATGAAAAATGTTTATGGTAGAGTGTCCGAGAAGTGTCGGTATCGACACATGTCGAACACGGACATGCTACTCTAATTGATGTGTCCGTGCTAAGAGACAGAGATCGAATTTATACTTACATTATTCCTTAGCAAGCCTGTAATTCCGTAGGCTCGCTAAGGTGGTCAAAATAGATATTTCAGGAGATATCATTACACAGGTCAATAGAGTTAAATGTGAAATTAACTATGGAATACAATCCTTAATTCCCAAAGGAATAGTTGCAATTGACGTTTCCAAGCTAGTGGGAAAACATTCTGCAGGCTTGCCTAATGGCTTGTCAGAAAAGTTTCAAATGGTTTGAGATATAAAGATTCATGTCATCCCAAAAGGCAAGTAGTGTGATAATCAGGAGTACTGCAGCCCAGAACCATAGAGGCACTAAAACTCAAAATTTTTGAATAGCACAGAAGGGAGAAAGGTGATCATTTGCATGAAATACATAAAAAAAACCTGAAGAAAATCACACCTTCAGAAACCAAACTTTCACGCATGTCTTCAATCGTCAAGGTCTTAGGGGTTTCTAGTAAAGCTGTTTGTCTGTTCCTTTTGAGATGGTACAAACTACTTTTGGCAAACTGATTCCCAAGACTCACAAGTGGAGGTTTATAGATGTTGGCACAAAATTCCATCCTTAAAGAACTTATTCATAAATAAGAAATTAAGGCCAAAAGCATATCCTACTCAGCTTGACAGTTAATATAAAAACCCTTTTTAATTCCAACTACCAAGGGCGCTAAACCTCTCATCCAACTAATCAATACACATGTTATAAGTGTAAACTAAATTTGACAACCTAAATATCAAGAAAACAACCAATCATGCATGGACGTGTTACTAATTGTTACACCCTCAGATTTGATCATTATGCAATTGTCACATCGCTTGTTCTATGAAATAGAATCAAAACAATTGCAAGCTAGCACAATGACAAATATAACAAGCCCCGCTGATAAGAATTTCTGAAAAGGCAGTGTACCTTAGAAGTGAAGTCCTTCGTCCCTGTTTGAACAACATTTGCAGCTGACTGTGCAGCCGATGCCGCCACCATAGATAACTTACCAAATCCCTGCGTATACAACACCACTTTAGTAACAATCAACACGTAAATAACCAAAAATATCTGCATAAGCATATGTCCCAATGCACCTGAGTAACAGACGAAAGAACATCTCCCTGAGAATTGTTCCTGGGCACCGGAGGAGGGGTTGACCCAAACCCAACATATTTTCCACCTTGGGAGGGTGGGATCCCCTCAGGCCGAGTCTCATTTTCTACCATCTTCCTAGAAAAGAAGTCCTCCTTATTTGCAGCCGATGCCTCCAATTGTGCCCGGGAATAAATATCCTGGGTCGACTTCGACCTTGACGGTGCACCACCCCCATTTCCACCGCTCCTAAAATCTCCCACAGTATTATTCCTCCTAATATTATTATTTGAACTTCCACTAAGCCCTCCATCATCATAACTATCCCAGCTATCCCAACCCGCACTGTTCCCAGATACCCC
>NW_019233584.1:0-2490 GCF_002742605.1 Olea europaea var. sylvestris
ACATGGTTCCGAAGTGGTGTCGACTCTCTAACGCAATGAACCACAAGGCACACACTTCACAAACTAAATCTATTGAAGCGACCAAAACGCTTGGCTATCCGAGGTGCTCCCTTAATAGATACCTCTGCCGCCAATTTCAGGCACATATCTATGTCAAAATCCTCTATGGATGTGACATCTCCATGGGTTTAGTTGATGTGACATCAACTTTATATCAACTTAATTCAGGAGAATTAATAACCCGCCCATTCTAGACGTGGTTGATTGACGCCTACGAGCAGACGTCTCACACCGTCAGATACATACACGTGTCCCACATCCAACGGTGCTCCTCATCTATAAATACTCAAGGTTTGGCAAGAGGCAAATGTAATGAAACTTACACTATACTAAGCTCTCCACATTCAAGCATTATATATTTTCCTCCCCACTCTTTTGCACAATTTCGACATCGTTCTGATCATCGACCACTGACTTGACCGTTAGAGTGTATGCGGCTACCACCACCCCGTTGGTTCCGACCCTGTGCTTCTGACCGTGCATTGTTGTGTGTAGGGAGGAACATGTGGAGTGGCTCTCAGTTGGCCACGTGGAAGGCCAATTCGCGAGGTCAACAGATTGACGCCGTCTGTGAGAAACTTCCAACCAAAGAATTCTCCATTTACCACCGAAAAACTACCGACTTACCTTGAAATAGGGATGTTATTGAAAAAGGACCAAGTCAACTTACAGCCTAAAGTTCATAACACCCTTGAAAAAGGATTGGGAAAATAAGTTATAGCAATGATGATGCAAATCTTGAAGAACATAGAGACGCCTTTGAAGAAGAGGTGCTTCGGACCAATGTCACGCATCAGAGACCCCATCATCGACGTCACCAAGGCAACAGAACAACAGCGCTCACTGAAGGGATGACTCAAATAGTTGCAGGCATGAGAGGTATTGCAGCCCAGAATCTGGCGATGCTTGAATTCTTCATGCAAGCCCAATGTCAACAGGCTTTCCAATGCCTCAAGGCCTACGCCCAGCTTAAGGACAAATCCTGGCATCTCATGCCCGAGGTCATTCAAGCCACCACAGAGAACACCCCATTGAGAGGGAAGTGGGAGTAGACGTCAGCTCCTATACCCAAGGTACTCACACGGAAAAACCACAGCTTGGAGAAAACTTCCCACTGGAATACGAACCTCAGAGGTCGGTTAGTGTCTTCGACTGGATAGGGCAAAATCTTAGCAATAGGGTCCGCTCCATACAGATGTCAGCTCAGCATACGCAGGAGCAGGAGCAGGAAGAAGAACAAGAGGCACCCCCTCCGCCTAGAAATAGGTAGGAAAGGAGAAACCTAGTGAATTGGGATAGTCGAGGAGGGGCACCTCCACCTTCCCAAAATGCGTCAGAGGGGGAAGGCTTTGAAGGGCCATGTCGCTCTTACGAAATTGATAACGACGATGATAATCTCCCTTTCTTCAGAGAAATCCGATGCTTCCTAATGCCTGCGAACTTCATGTCCCCTAAAATCCCTAAGTATGAAGGAAAGGAAGACCCACAGAAACACCTCATTAAGTACATGACGCAGATGAGCCTCAGAGGAGCCTCGCCAGTACTGAAATATAAGGCCTTCCATCTAACCCTCACCAGAACTGCTGAGGTGTGGTACAGTAGGTTACCACCTCTGAGCATCAGAAGTTGGCCAGACTTGAATAATGCATTTCTGAATCAATACCTCTCACGAAAGGAAGGAGAGTCCCCAGTGCAACGCCTACAAAATATGAGGCAAGCTCCTGGTGAGAAGCTGAAAAACAACCTCGTCAGATTCACGGATGAAATCACATACTGTGAGCAAGTCACAGATAGAGAGGCCCTCTCAACCCTGAAAGGAGGCCTCAACATGAACACATTATTCTGGAGAGACGTGCGAAGCAAAAATCCAGGCACCTATGATGAACTAGTTGAGATGATGAGGGTGGAAATCGTCAATGAAGATATGATTAACCACTGAAACCATGCAGTTCAGGGACTTCTCTCGCCTCAGAGGCAGATGGGTCAAGGACCTGCGGCACATCTTGTCACCCAACAATGGACCCAGACAAGTCACACAGTAGCCCTCACATTCGAACAGGCATTGGCTTCAGCCACGCTAAATACAGTGCCAGTGCTAGCATACAAAAATACTCCTGCTAAAGCGGGGCCGTCCAGAGGAACAAACAATCGGCACAAGAAAAAGAAGCAGGCAAACAAGTTCTGCACATTTCACCAACTCTATGGCCATGATATCAACGAATGCAGAGAACGAATGTAGAGAAGCTCCTCGATCCTCAAACTGAAGCAACTCCGCTGCTTTAGGAGGGATCATTATCATGAGTATTCCTACAGGTCCACCTCTCCCAGTAGGGAGTCAAGGTGACAGGGGAATCAATCACCTCGAAAGAGAGAGACGAGAGATAGATCTAGAAGAGATTTCCCAGAAAAATGAATGATCCATTGGGTTCA
>NW_019233584.1:21042-22492 GCF_002742605.1 Olea europaea var. sylvestris
ACTCACCACATATGCTATATCTGGAAGGGTATGTGATAGATAGATTAGCTTTCCCACCAGCCTTTGATATCTCCCCCTGTCTATTAGTAAATCTCTTGATTCTTCTCCTAGCTTGTGTGATCGATCAATTGGTGTTTCTGAAGGTTTACACCCGAGCATCCCCGTTTCTTGAAGTAGATCCAAAATATATTTTTGTTGGGAGATAAATATACCTTCTTTGGAATATGCTACCTCGATTCCCAAAAAATACTTCAGTTTTCCTAATTCTTTAATTTCAAATTCTGTTGCTAGTTTCTTCCCTAGTTTTCCAATCTCACAAAGATCATCACCAGTTACAATGATATCATCAACATACACAATTAAAATTGTAACTTTATTATCTTTTGACCTTTTTATTAAAAGGGTGTGATCTCCTTGAGATTGGTTGAACTCCATTTTTTTCATTGCTCGTGTGAATCTCCCAAACTATGCTCGTGGAGATTGTTTCAATCCATACAGAGCTTTCTTTAGTCGACAAACAGTTCTTCCTCCAAAAGATTCACTAAAACCTGGTGGTGTCTCCATATAGACCTCCTCTTCCAAATCTCCATGTAAGAAGGCATTTTTCACGTCGAACTGTAGTAGAGGCCAGTCAAAATTAGCTGCTAAGGCTAAGAGTATCCTGATTGTATTCATCTTTGCCACGGGAGCAAAAGTCTCCAAATAATCAACTCCATATGTTTGAGTGTATCCTTTAGCCACTAGTCGTGCTTTATACCTTTCCAGAGATCTGTCCGCTTTATACTTTATTGTGTAAACCCATTTGCATCCTACAAGTTTCTTTCCCTTTGGTAATTCGACTCGATCCCACGTTCGATTTCTTTCTAGGGCTATCATTTCTTCTGCCATTACCTTTTTCCATTCTTTATGTTGTAGGGCTTCATCCACACTCTGAGGTATTTTATCCAACTGTAGCTTTGTGAGAAATGATCTATAAGATAGTGAGAGATTCTCAAAGGAGATAAAGTTAGCAATAGGATGTTGTATGCACTTTCGAGTTCCCTTTCGAATTGCAATAGGAACATCAAGATCAGTCAAGTCTGTACATACCTCTTCATTACCTGCTAATGGTTCAGAAGACTGGACTTGCTTTGGTTCTAGATTAGGCCATCTCCTTGAGTAGATCTGCAGTGGCACTTTGGGAGTTTGACTTCCTAGTTTTTCATTATTATCAGAATTTGAGGTGGGGAGAATGGATGATGCAGGTGTTAATGGTTCTGCATTAGTGGTATTTGGTGGTAGGTCATGACTTTGTAACTGCTGATTGGGTACTTGTAGTTGCTGGTGGGATGATATTAGATCGGGTATGTCATCAGCAATATTGTCAAAGTTAAATAGGTTGTGCTTCTCTTCTCTTAGATTCTCCCCCTGAAGAGAAGATGTCTCAAAATAAGATTGGTTTTCTGCAAAT
>NW_019233585.1:0-2489 GCF_002742605.1 Olea europaea var. sylvestris
ACTCCTAAGAGAATCTACGACAATTTTAGGTGTTAACGTGTCCCTACCATACTTAATGACATTTTTAACTTCTTTATAAGAGTCCGGAATTGAATTGAGCAAGATAATGGCCTTATAGGTTTCAGACACAGCTTCGTCACAATTGACAATATCTTGCACCAATTTGTTAAATACATCTAAATTATCGTCGAGATCCTTTGAAGAATCCATTTGAAAGCTGAAGAATCGTTCGAGTAGGTAGAGTTTATTTGGTGTAGATTTAAGCAAGTATAAGTCTTCTAGTCTTTTCCAAAGTTTTTTGGTGGTTTTTAGTTTTCCCACTTTTCTTAAGACAGAGTCAGACAAGTGTAATATTATTGAGGTATAAGCAAGCTCATCGGCTTCCTCTTTTTGTTCTTTTGAGATGTCAGCTGCAAAATTGCCTTCGATGGCTTTTGACACCTTTTGTTGGACTAATATGCCTCTCATCTTTTGTTGCCAGATAGAGAAGTCCCCTTTACCGTTAAAAATTTCCAAATCAAAATTATGTGTTGTCATTGGTTAACACACTAATTAAACCACACAAAATAGTATTGAGAAGCGTGATAAGGTAATATCTTGTTAATTCTTAGCAAAAGTAACAATAAACATAAACGCTACGTCCACCAAGAAATACCAAGCACTTTAAATCAAAAGAACAAGCACTCAATTAACGCAAGTAATCCTAGTTCTAGCACAAGCAATGGTTACCCCTTCACGGTAACCCCAAAAACTAACGATCACCCCACACGATGATCTTGCTATTGCTGAATTTAAATGGATTAAGCCAATTTAGCAGAGCGGACCTATCTGAGTCCGTAGAGTGGAGAAAAATGAGCTTGCTGTTCAATTTCAATCGGCATCGCACCAGGGGCAAAATCGTCCAACTTTTTCTATGTAACCTGAAACACAAAACAAAGTATATCAGCGTGTTCAGGAGATCGAAACAAGCAAGTTACCTGAAGACAGCTTCATCGGACAGCCGCCCACGTGCCGTCGCCGTCGCCCACGCGCCGCCTCACCGGGGCGCCTCGACCTGCTGGTAATGGGTATGGCCTCCGTTTGTCCAACCGAGCTTTGGTTTGTGAGTAATTGAAGATTTTCAGATTCGGGTTCTATGTTTAATGTCCAAAAATCAACCGATTTTGAGTCGTTTTTTGCTACCCAATCTCTGATACCAGATGTTAGGATCTTCCTCCAGCTGCTCAAGGTGATTTCCGAGCTCAGTTAACCATTAAACATCGAATTCAACACCAAAATCGAGATGACCGACCGCCGGCGCCATTGTCTTCCTATGGTTGATATTGCTCTTTTGCTTGTTGATTCTTCCACACACTTAGGATGGATACCACACAGGTAAGAGTCACAAAGCCTCAAGCAATTGGTAGGGAAGACTAATTAACAGGATGCATGAAGGAGAAGAAGAAGATGACTGCCTCTAACTCTCGGGATCTCTCACTCACGGCACAAAGGAGAAGGAGAGAATTACCAATATATATATTAGTCCAAAGACCACTTAAGGTAAGTTATAATATGATAAGTAGGCTCGACTAGGGTTAAGTCCCAATAGCACACCAACAAGCCACAAAGGTTATTAGCCATCCAATAGGTAAAGCAACGCTAGGTCGGTTCATCCATTATTCGGTGTTGATTTATTGTTCAGTCATTCATGTCAACTGATAAAATTGGTTTTCATCATCGCCCGGGAAGTCGTTTGACAACATGATGTCTAACAGACTGAACAAAAAATTCTGTCCGAAAGGATAACGTTTCAAAAATTGAAGTTATAAATATCCTCAGATCAAGAAATTTCTCTTTTCAAAAATTAAGATTAATGTACGATACGAAGAAAATGACCAATATATTCAACCATCTTATTTGAATGGATTCATGAACAGTCATTGCAGGGGACTCAAAGAGCAGGCAAAATCATAATTCCGTTATCTATATTTGTTTATATTGGAAAATGAATGGATAACACATGAATAATAATATTTTACGATGAGATGGGCTTCATAACATTTTAATAAGTATAGTTTTGAGTTCTCTATTTGGATATGTGGATATATATTGTCAACTTAAAATCATGTGTGAAAGTCACGTTTAATTAGGGAATATTGGTCTTTATGTTTAATATGTCACAATTCTATCATCAAATTTCAGATCATGTGAAAGTAGGGATGTAAACGAGTCGAGTCGAGCCGGCTTGCGAGCCGAAATTTTGGGCTCGGGCTCGGCTCGAGTAAATCGCAACGGGCTTCTTTTGGGCCCGAGTTGAGCCGAGCCAAAGCTCGTCCAAAAAAATAAAGCTCGGCCCGAGCTTTTGGCTCTGGCTTTTTACGAGCCGAGCCGGCTCGGCTTGGGCCGGCTCGATTTTTTTTTTTAATAACATTTTTTTTACATGCTAATTGTTGTGGTGCAAATTGTTGAATGACATTTTTTTGAAAGAATTTAAAAATTGCATCATTTAT
>NW_019233586.1:0-182 GCF_002742605.1 Olea europaea var. sylvestris
GCGCGATTTTTTTTTCCGATCAACAAGTCAATTTTAGTCAATTCCGACACAGTCGCGAAAAATGATGAAATTACACCCGGTGCGGTTTTTTTTCCCGAGAAACCTTTCAAATTTGGGCCCATTCCGACACAGTCGAGAAAAATGACGAAATTGTCCCCGACGCGATTTTTATTTCAGATCAA
>NW_019233586.1:365-2489 GCF_002742605.1 Olea europaea var. sylvestris
CGATTTTTGTTCCCGATAAACCTTTCAAATTTGAGCCCATTCCGACACAGTCCAGAAAAATGACGAAATTCCCGCCGCAGCGATTTTTATTTCCGATCAAACTGCCAAATTTCAGCCAATTCCGACACAGTTGAGAAAAATGACGAAATTGCCCCCGGCGCGAATTTTGTTTTCGATCAACCTATCAAATTTTAGCCAATTCCGACACAGTCGCGAAAACTGACGAAATTGCCGCCAGCGCGATTTTTATTTCCGATCAAACTGCCAAATTTCAGCCAATTCCGACACAGTCGAGAAAAATGACGAAATTGCCCCCGGCGCGATTTTTTTTTCCGATCAACAAGTCAATTTTAGTCAATTCCGGCACAATCGCAAAAAATGATGAAATTCCACCGGGCGTGGTTTTTGTTTCCGATCAACCTGTGAAATTTGAGCCCATTCCAACACAGTCGAGAAAAATGACGAAATTGCCCCCGGCGCGATTTTTGTTTCCGATCAACCTATCAAATTTTAGCCAATTCTGACACAGTCGCGAAAACTGACGAAATTGCTGCCGGCGCGATTTTTATTTCTGATCAAACTGCCAAATTTCAGCCAATTCCGACACAGTCGAGAAAAATGCCGAAATTGCCCCCGGCGCAATTTTTTTTTCCGATCAATCGGTCAAATTTTAGCCGATTCCGACACCGTCGCGAAAAATGACGAAATTGCCCCCGGCGCGATTTTTATTTCAGATCAAACTGCCAAATTTCAGCCAATTCCAACACAGTCGAGAAAAATGACGAAATTGCCCCCGGAATATTTTTTATTTCCGATCAAACTGCCAAATTTCAGCCAATTCCGACACAATCGAGAAAAATGCCGAAATTGCCCCCGGCGCAATTTTTTTTTCCGATCAACAAGTCAATTTTAGTCAATTCCGACACAATCGCAAAAAATGATGAAATTCCACCCGGCGCGATTTTTGTTCCCGATCAACCTGTGAAATTTGAGCCCATTCCGACACAGTCGAGAAAAATAAAGAAATTGCCCCCGGCGCGATTTTTGTTTCCGATCAACCTATCAAATTTTAGCCAATTCTGACACAGTCGCGAAAACGGACGAAATTGCCGCCGGCACGATTTTTATTTCCGATCAAACTGCCAAATTTCAGAAATTCCGACACAGTCGAGAAAAATGACGAAATTGCCCCCGGCGCGATTTTTTTTCCGATCAACAAGTCAATTTTAGTCAATTCCGACACAATCGCAAAAAATGATGAAATTCCACCCGGCGCGGTTTTTGTTCCCGATCAACCTGTGAAATTTGAGCCCATTCCGACACAGTCGAGAAAAATAAAGAAATTGCCCCCGGCGCGATTTTTGTTTCCGATCAACCTATCAAATTTTAGCCAATTCCGACACAGTAGCCAAAACTGTCGAAATTGCCGCCGACGCGATTTTTATTTCCGATCAAACTGCCAAATTTCAGCCAATTCCGACACATTCGAGAAAAATGACGAAATTGCCCCCGGCGCAATTTTTTTTCCGATCAACAAGTCAATTTTAGTCAATTTCGACACAGTCACGAAAAATGATGAAATTACACCCGACGCGGGTTTTGTTCCCGATAAAACTTTCAAATTTGGGCCAATTCCGACACAGTCGAGAAAAATGACGAAATTGCCCCTGGCGCGATTTTTATTTCAGATCAAACTACTAAATTTAAGCCAATTCCGACACAGTCGAGAAAAATGACGAAATTGCCCCCGGCGCGGTTTTTGTTTCCGATCAACAAGTCAAATTTTAGTAAATTCTGACACAATCGCGAAAAATGACGAAATTACACCCGGCACGATTTTTGTTCCCGATAAACCTTTCAAATTTTAGCCCATTCCGACACAGTCCAGAAAAACGACGAAATTGCCGCCGTCGCGATTTTTATTTCCAATCAAACTGCCAAATTTCAGCCAATTCCGACACGGTTGAGAAAAATGACGAAATTGCCCCCGGCGCGACCATTGTTTCCGATCAACTAGGCAAATTTTAGCCAATTCCGATGTAGTCGCGGAAAATGACGAAATTACACCCGGCGCTATTTTTGTTCCCGATCAACCGGTCAAATTTTAGCCCATTCATACACAGT
>NW_019233587.1:0-2489 GCF_002742605.1 Olea europaea var. sylvestris
TAGCAAATAATTCCAACTAAGAGATCCTATAACAAACTTAGCTCCTATTTGGCAGGGATTAAAATTCAAATTTGAATTTAAGTGAAGTCTACAATTAATTTTTAGTGTATATTTTATGGAATCCAAAACTTTTTAACCATACATTTCATCAATTTTTATTAAAATCTACTAAAAATCTGATTTTAATTCTCACCGAACATGGGCTTAAACTAATTCAACAAAATCAATAGATGAAAAATATGTACAATTGAACAACAAAGTTACTAGAAGAATAAATTTTCTAAACATAACGATAGACTAGTAACAACCGTGGAATTAATTGCCTCAATAATCACTAAATTTATGTATGTGTCTTCAATTGCTCACTAAAGTTTCAAATGTTGTGTTTGGCCTCTGAACTTATCAAAATAGTGAATGTTATTCACTGGCATGACAAAAGGAACTTTTCAAAATGTTTTTTTATTGCTCACTACACTTTTCAGAATGTCTTTTATTGCTTACTATACTTTAAGGTGATTGATTTTGGCCACTAAACTTGTAACACTGATGCCAGATTGTCGTGCAAATTTAGGAATACTGTTTCAAGTATCATTTTCATACAACAAAATAAGTTTACAACATTGTACAAGGAAATGTTTTAAGATATTTTGCAATATACTTGAGTTTTATTGCAATTAATTCCATATTTGATTTATAATCTACATTAACAAGAAGAAAATATTGACAATTCTAATGACTTATTTTAACAATTTAGTAATGTTAATAAAAATTAACAATAAAAATTCAAATATTGACAATTCTAATGCCTATTATCACTTTAACACAAAATTTTGATATTCCAATCCATTAACCTATCTTTAAACAGATATTTTATTCACACTTGACAACTATAAGCTACAACGAGTGTTAGTAATGAATAAAAAACCTCTCTGGAGATGCAGAATTATCAACGGAAGGTAAAATCTTCAATAAATCCTGTTGCTCGTCATTGGTTAGATGAGACACAAATTTGTCAAAATTAAGGATATCCTGCATCAATGTTGAAATTGATTAAAACAGAGTACAGTGCATAGCCTTTAACATCAATGCCACTGAATTCAATACTCAAGAACAATTAAGAACAGAAATGATCAGGAAAAAGATTAAGTTACGAATAAAGTGATAATAGGCATAAAATGGAGCGTGTATACAGATGCCTGGAAATCTAAAATCAAGAAATCAAGAACTAGTATGAGGAGTTAGAACGAAGATGGAGTCCATGATTTAGTTTACTCTCTGTACACTGCATAAAATAAGTCTTAAAAAGAGAGGGAATTTAATTAATGACAAATTTCGCCCAGTGACACTGACATATTGTCTTTCAAGAAATACGGAATCCTTGCATTACCATTAGTAAACATTAGTACTTCTGATCATAGTATAAAAAGAATGTTCAGATTCATAACTGTTGAGTAGTAAACTTGATTTTTGGACTAAATAATATGGGCTTAAGGATTTTGCTTATAGGCCCAAATCAATTAAAAGGCCCAACATGCATAGCATTTCTAGAAGCATTATCTAGAAAAATCTATATAAATATCTACTAGAAATATCTATATAAATATCTAAGTAAGACATGTAGTTTTAAAGAATATCTAGAGAATTCTAGGAAAATATCTTGATATGTAGTCTAGGTGTCTCTAGAAAATGTGTGGACTAGAATCTTCTTGTAAACACTATATATAGGGGTAGTGCCCTCCATTTTGTAATAAACCAAAAAGTGTGTAAAGTCTTGAATTTGAGAAATACAAGTTTCCTTTTTTTCACTTCCTTCTTCCTATTAGTGTTGTCCTCTTAAAAGCCTTAGCCAATCCAAGTTAGTAAACCCATCTTTCCTCCAACAAACTGGTATCAGAGCCCCAAGGTTCTTGTGAAAAATGGCAAGTGGGATGATTCCCTTTCAAGTCCCCCAACTCAACAAGGATAACTACGACAATTGGAGTATAAGGATGAAAGCATTGCTCGGGTCGCAAGATGCATGGGAGATCGTAGAGAAAGGCTACACGGAGCCACAAGACGAGGTTACTCTATCCCAAGCACAAAGGGATAGTTTGAAGGATGCAAGGAAAAAGGACAAGAAGGCACTCACCCTCATCTATCAAGCCTTAGATGAAGGCATGTTCGAGAAAGTAGCTTGTGCTACTACAAGTAAGGAAGCATGGGAGATCTTGCAAAACTCCCACAAAGGAGTTGAGAAGGTGAAAAAGGTTCGACTTCAAACACTTCGAGGTGAGTTTGAAGCTTTACATATGAAAGAATCGGAATCAATTTCTGATTACTTCTCTAGAGTATTAAGCTATTGTGAATCAATTAAAAAGGAATGGAGAAAAGTTGAACGACGCTCGAGTAATTGAGAAGATACTTAGGTAGATTCTAAATTTGACTACATAGTTGTAGCCATTGAGGAATCTAAAGATCTAGATAGTATGAGTGTCGATCAACTCATGGGA
>NW_019233588.1:0-2489 GCF_002742605.1 Olea europaea var. sylvestris
AGGATGAAGATTTTCTAAAATAATATTCAATATACAACTTCCATACTTGGTTGGTACATTAGAAAATATATAGCAAAAGTGTTTCGACCATTTTCATCAACCACTACCTACCTGTCATTGCCATACTTTTAGACAGATTATATGGCATTACATATGGCCATACTTTGGCAGATTTTTCAATACATAAATACATTAAAATATACTCCAAATAAGCACTACAAAATACACTATGTTTGGACTGCAAAAGTATCAACTAGCATTAACATTCCTCCTTGAGCCTTTTGCTGGAAACACCAAAGCAACTCCGCAATGTTTTGAACCTTCCTTTAGACAAAGCTTTTGTTAAGATATCAGCATATTGCTCACTTGAATTGCAATGCACAAGCTTCATTTCCAGCCTCATTTGAGCTTCCCTGATTGAATGATACTTAATCTTTACGCATTTTGTTCTCCCGTGGAATACTGAATTTTTTACCATTGCAACCGTTGATTTGTTGTCACAATAAATGACTGTTGCATCAAATTGTATGTGTCCAAGATCCTCCAACATTTCCTTAACCAAATAGCTTGGTTTGTCACATCAGATGCTACTATATATTCTGCTTTAGTCTTCTACTTCATCGAATTCCAGCACACAATGTTTGAACTAACATAAAATACATAGCCTGAGGAACTCTTCATGTCATCTGCTGAACCTACCCAGTCACTATCTGTATAACCAGTTAAAACCAAGTCCTCTGATCTCTTGAACCAAATCCCCAAATTCTCACTTCATTTTATGTACCTAAGGACTCTTTTTGCGCTTGAAAATGTAATTCACTTGGCTCTTGTCTGAATCTGGACAGCACATTTGTAGCATAGGTGATATCTGGTCTTGCTGTTGTAAGATATAGCAAGCAACTGGTTAGACTTCTATAGATCTTTTCATCCACTCTCTTAGTACCATCTTCCTTCATTAACTTTAGATTTTGTACTAATGGAGTGCTAACCAATTTGCAATTTTCCATATGGAACTTCTTCAACACTTCCTTAACATATCTCTTTTGGCAAACAAAGATCCATTCCAAGAAAATATTATATCTCACCAAGATCTGTAATTTCAAAACCTT
Source organism: Olea europaea var. sylvestris (assembly GCF_002742605.1). Taxonomy (NCBI): domain Eukaryota; kingdom Viridiplantae; phylum Streptophyta; class Magnoliopsida; order Lamiales; family Oleaceae; genus Olea; species Olea europaea. Next base: position 1,110 of record NW_019233588.1, read on the forward strand.
TCTTCAATTCCTCCTTCACTTCTTCAATCAAGGTGCAATTGCTACCAGTTATTAGCAAATTATCAACATATAAGGATATGATGATAATTCCTTCTTCCACATATTTTATGTAAAGTGTTTGCTCATTCACACTTTTAACAAATCCCAAGCAGCACAAGTGATCATCAATGCGGCTGTACCAGGACTTTGGAGCCTGTTTTAAACCATACAAAGCCTTTTTTAATAGATACACTTTGTCTTCCTCACCTGCTACTGCAAAGCCTTTCGGTTGTTCAATGCAGATTACTTCATTTAAGTAACCATTTAGAAAAGCAGATTTTACAGCCAACTGATGTATCTTCCACATTCTCTGAGCTGTAATTGCAAACAACAACCTAATAGTTTCATATCTTGCAACTGGTGCAAATGTATCAGCAATACCAATTCCAAACTGTTGTGCATACCCCTTCACTACCAATCTGGCTTTGAACTCGTTTATTGATCCATCAGGGTTCATCTTGGTTTTGAACACCCACTTGACCCCAATCACATGCTTATCAACTGGTCTGTCAACCAGTTCCCAAGTCTCATTCTTTTCAATCATATTTAGTTCTTCCTTCATTGCTGCCAACCAGTCCTGTAACTCATAGCATCAACAAAATTCGATGGCTCCAGTATGGCAGAGTTGCATCTAGCATATACATTAGCAAGGGGTCTTGTCTTTAGCACAATATTTTCTGAGTCTGAGTCACCATCCTGATCTGGATCAACTGGTTCCTCTCCATTTGTGATAGTGTCCTCAATTTCATGAGCAACCAGCCTTGGAACTTGCTGGTTTTCCAGGCTTCTTGTATCCCAATTTCAGGTAGCACTTTCATCAATTTTAATATCTCTCCCGGATATTATCTTCTTGGTTTGTGGAATATAAACTTGACATCCTTTTGAATTACTACAATAGCCAACTAAAACACCAACCTTAGCTTTTTGGCTAAGCTTATCCCTCTTTGCTTCAGGTATATGAGTGTAACAAACACTTCCAAAAACATTTAAATGTGCGACATCTAGTTTTGCTCCATACCAGGCTTCATAGGGAGTTTTTCTTTCCAATGCTTTAGTAGGAAGTCGGTTTAAAAGATACATAGCTGTGCTAACAGCTTCTGCCCAGAATTCTTTGGGAAATTTTTTTTCAAACATGAGACATCTTGTCATCTCCATGACTGTTCTGTTCTTCCTCTCACAGACGCCATTTTGCTAAGGTGAGTATGAGATTATGAGCTGATGCTTTATCCCCGTATCATCACAAAAATTATCAAACTGGCTGCATTTATACTCAGTTCCATTATCAGTCATAATGGCCTTTATCTTGCTGTCACATTCATTTTCCACTTGTTTTTTGAATTT
>NW_019233589.1:0-2489 GCF_002742605.1 Olea europaea var. sylvestris
TTACACTTCTATCAGGCTCGTACTGAGGGTCTGTAGATCCGCACAACTCCAATATATCATACATGTTTGGCAAAGCTTAAATGCTCAAACATATAAAAATTTTAAGGATGTACAATTTACTATTTATTTATCATCTACACATTTCGTAGCACTACCAAACAAATTGGTTGATATCAGAAAATGTAGAGAAGTGAAACTAATTCGAGGTACGTCACCCACTAGATATGATTGAGATGTTGAATAATGTTTGTTGTACATTCTCCTTGACATCTTCCCTACGTGGAAGAAATTTGAGAGTAATGTGATGGTTGTAGTCAAAATCAATGGTGTAGATATAGCCACATGGAAGAGTGTAAACCTTGATATCAACCACTATATACATGTAGCACGGTTGTAATTCAGATGAGAGCCCAAGTCCAACTCAATATAAATGCAAGAGTCGGACTTAGGAGACTGATATGAAAGAATAATGTTGTTTAACATCACCGATATTTAACACCAATCTAGATGATAGTACTAGTGACATTAAATTAAAAGTTCAATTAAATACAAGGAATTATGATCTATTTAAGAGGACCTATGCTGCTATTTAAACAGATGTTAGATAACATTATTCAATATTAAATCCCCGTTTGATGCCATCCTTGTCCAGAGCAAAAAGTTCCACGTGTGTTGGCAAGTTCCATGGGCTGAGGTACAACGAGTAAAATTTGTATTAAGTAATACAAATTTTATGTTTCGCTCATATTTATAAATACTTTACTTTTTATCCACACAACTATAAGTACTCACACTCACCCTTCTTTTTATTTTTATCTATTTATAATTAAATAGTTTGTAAACCCTTCCCAAATATACTTTACTTATAGTCGGGGCCCAACATTTTTGAATCAAAATCTTTCAGAGGTCCCTTTTAAGAATGATAAAAATTTATATGGAATAATTTGGAGTGAATTTTACAAAAATTAACGTGTTAGTGATGCAGACGAGTTAATTGATAATAAAGCCATTATAGACGTCATCCACAATCATTAGGCATTATTTCAAAGATAATTCTATGTATACACAATAAATTACATCCCCTCACATGGAGAGGAGCTCACGAATATTTTATTGAATGTGGGCCCCTTCTATGTGAAGGGGTGTAATGCTTTGTGTACACATAGTACAATCCTTACTTCAATGGCAAAGTTGATATTTATCTGTGTTTGACAAAGTTGTCGTAAATTTATAATTTTTTAATAATTATATTCCTGTAGCCACTATTCTAAAAGGCGCGACCACGCCAGGCCAAGTCACTTGGCGTCTTATTTAGCAATCGTTGACTGCTAATGCGAGCTAGTTATCTTTCTTTTTCTTAATTTTTAAATTTTTTTAACAATTCTTCTAAGTTATTGATTTCTTCACTTCGTCGGTTCTAAATTCAAAACAGCAACTTGAAGCCTTGAACATAGAAAATCTTCCAAAAATTCCTATTTATTTACTATTTAATATCTACATTTGAAACTTATCTTTTTGTTGAAATTTTTGGAAAAATGTATAAAATTTCTATAAATTTGTATCAGATGTTTGGTAGGTATTATTTTTAATTATTAAACGATTTTTTGATTGATTAAAAATTAAAATAATATTAAAATAAAAAAAGTCTTTTTAAGCTTTTTTCCGCATATGCCTCACCTAAACTCGTCTAGCTCAAAGCTTGGCCTCCACGCATTACGCATTTTAGAACACTAGCAAAATATAGAAAGGTTGAATAATCTCATTTTAATGAGATTCAAACAGAGGCTTAATTATGTTAGATAATAAGTTCTTTTAGGAAAAAAAATTCAGTATTGGACAAGCACAAATGAAAAAAGAATGATAATTGATCATCAAGGATCAAATTGGGCAGATTCTAAAAGTTGTGGACCAAGGAGTCACGTTTCAAAATTGAGTGACCTCAATTGCAGTATTTAATGACTCAATATAAAAAAAAAAATAATAAATAAATAAATAATTAAACAGAGACCAAATTGCACAAGTAAAAGGATAAACTTCAATTTGGGATTGGACTAAAATTATAGTTTTCTATCACCTGATACCCTATTTTAGACCTAAATTGAACTATAAATTAGATTCTTTTCATTTAATTAAAATGGGAGACGAGAGATACATCAATTTGGGATTTGAAGATTGAATAACACACTTGACCGAGAGATATATGATCAATCAAGGATGAATTGAAGATCTTCGTTGAGACATAAGAGTCAAAGAACAACAATTGCTTGGATTAATTTTTTTATTCATTTATTGAATTTGGTTATATTTGCATCCTTTTGTTATTTTGGTTTCAATAATATGCTTGGCTAAATTCCTTGTTCTTGGGATGAACGACGTAACTTAAATTGATATTTATATAATTCAACAGGCTTCATGTCAATTTGTTTAAGTATTAATTGCTTATTGCATGTTTAATTGACATTCAATTGGTGACTGTTTAATCACCAATT
>NW_019233590.1:0-2489 GCF_002742605.1 Olea europaea var. sylvestris
AATTATTTCGAGGCCTAAACGAAGAAATTTGGCTAAAATCCCATGATCCCGGGTCTGTGCCCCGACTCCAATTTCTGGGGCCGCTTCCAATCAACCTGCCAAATTTCGGACCATTCCGACACCATCGTGACAAATGACGAAATTGCTCCTGGTGCGATTTTTCTTTGTTAACTTTCTGTCCAACACATCTTCAACCTGACATAATTAATACAGAAATTAATTATTCAAAGGCCTAAACGAAGGAATTTGGCTAAAATCCCGTGATCCCGGGTCTATGCCCCGAGTCTAATTTCTGGGGCCGTTTCCAACCAACCTGCCAAGTTTCGGCCCATTCCGACACCGTCGCGACAAATGACGAAATTGCCCCTGGTGCGGTTTTTCTTTGTTAATTTTCTGTCCAACACTTCTTCAACGAGACATAATTAATACGGAAAATAATTATTCGGTGACCTAAACAAAGGAATTTGGCTAAAATCCCGTGAACCTAGGTCTGTGCCCCGACTCCAATTTCTGGGGCAGTTTCCGGCCAACCAGCAAAATTTCGGCCCATTCCGACACCGTTCCGACAAATGACAAAATTACCCCTGGTGCGGTTTTGCGTTGTTAATTTTCTGTCCAACACATCTTCAACTTGACATAATTAATACGGAAATTAATTATTCGGAGGCCTAATAGATGGAATTTGGCTAATATCCCGTGATCCCGGGTCTGTTCCCCGAGTCCAATTTCTGGGACCGTTACCAAACAACCTACCAAATTTCGGCCCATTCCGACATTGTCGTGGCAAATGACGAAATTACCCCTGGTGCGATTTTTCTTTTTTAATTTTCTGTCCAACAATTCTTCAACCTGACATAATTAATACGAAAATTAATTATTTGGAGGCCTAAACGAAGGAATTTGGCTAAAATCCCGTGATCCCGGGCCTGCGCCCCGACTCCAATTTCTTGGGCTGCTTCCAATCAACTTGCCAAATTTCGGCCCATTCCGACACCGTCGCGACAAATGACAAAATTGCCCTTGGTGCGGTTTTTCTTTGTTAATTTTCTGTCCAACACTTCTTTGGCCTGACATAATTAATAGGGAAATTAATTATACAAAATCCAAAACAAAGGAATCTGGCTAAAATCCTGTAATCCCCGGTTTGTGCCTCGACTCCAATTTCTGGGGCCGTTTCCAATCAACCTGCCAAATTTCGGCCCATTCCAACACCGTCGCGACAAATGACGAAATTGCCCCTAGTACGGTTTTACATTTTTAATTTTCTAGACAACACATCTTCAACCTGACATAATTAATACGGAAATTAATTATTCGGAGGCCTAAACGAAGGAATTTGGCTAAAATCCTGTAATCCCCGGTTTGTGCCTCGACTCCAATTTCTGGGGCCGTTTCCAATCAACCTGCCAAATTTCGGCCCATTCCAACACCGTCGCGACAAATGACGAAATTGCCCCTAGTACGGTTTTGCATTTTTAATTTTCTAGACAACACATCTTCAACCTGACATAATTAATACATAAATTAATTATTCGGAGGCCTAAATGAAGGAATTTGGCTAAAATCCCGTGATCCCGGGTCTATGCCACGAATCCAATTTCTGGAGCCGTTTCCAATCAACCTGTCAAATTTCGGCCCATTCCGACACCGTTACGACAAATGATGAAATTGCCGCTGGTGCGGTTTTGTGTTGTTAATTTTCTGTCCAACACTTCTTCAACCAGACGTAATTAATACGGAAATTAATTATTCGGGGGCCTAAACAAAGGAATTTGGCTAAAATCCTGTGATCCCAAGTCTGTGCCCCGATTCCAATTTATGGGGCCGTTTCTAATCAACCTGCCAAATTTCGGCCCATTTCGATACCGCCGCGACAACTGACAAAATTGCCCCTGGTGCGGTTTTGCGTTGTTAATTTTCAGTCCAAAAAATCTTCAACCTAACATAATTAATGCGGAAATTAATTATTCGGAGGCTTAAACGAAGGAATTTGGCTAAAATCCTGTGATCCCGGGTGTGTGCTTTGAGTCCAATTTCTGGGGCCGTTTCCAATCAACCTGCCAAGTTTCGGCCAATTCCAACACCGTCACGACAAATGTCGAAATTGCCAATGGTGCGGTTTTTCTTTTTTAATTTTTTGTCCAACACTTCTTCAACCTGATATAATTAATACGGAAATTAATTATTCGGAGGCCTAAACGAAGGAATTTGGCTAACATCCCGTGATCCCGGGTCTGCGCCCTAACTCTTATTTCTGGGTCCATTTCTAATCAACCTGCAAAATTTCAGCCCATTCCGACACCGTCGCGAGAAATGACTAAATTGCCCCAGGTGCGATTTTGCGTTGTTAATTTTCTGTCCAACACATCTTCAACCTGACATAATTAATACATAAATTAATTATTTGGAGCCCTAAATGAAAGAATTTGGCTAAAATCCCATGATCCTGTGTCTGTGCCACGAGTCTAATTTCTGGGGCCGTTTCCAAT
>NW_019233591.1:0-2488 GCF_002742605.1 Olea europaea var. sylvestris
TAAACCAACAATCTACCTAAATAATGAAGAATAAACATTATGCATAACAATTGAAATCACAAATTCAGAAGATTGAAAAATGAAAAATCATTCTTTTAATCCCACAAAAAACAAACCATGTCGATGATAATGTCTGAGTTTCATGGTTTTCGACATTGGGAAGACTATAGAGATGGATACTCTGGACCGGATCCGACTGTTACAGGAGGCGATGCGAAATTTTTCTCTTTCTCCCCATTTTTCACTCTTTTCTTTCTTGGCTGAAGATAAGGGTAAAATTGGTAACAAACAAATACACGTCTATTTTAAAATTTCACCCTTTTTTTTCAAATGGTGAAAAGCCAATTAGGAAATATGGGCGGGTCAACTGGCCATTTTTATGTATTTCCTCCTAATGAAGCTTTGATTATAATAGTAGTCCTTCTATAGTCTAGGTCTAATGTTTACAATAGAGATGAAAAATATAATTGCTTCAACTCAAAAGTAGGAGCTTATTGAAATAATGGTGAAGGTATTCCTTAGCTCCGAATGATGTCTAGTGCAAAGTGTAAGTTTCAGTTTTTTTTTAAATGGTCGAAGGCCAATTTGGAAATATGACAAGGTCAACTGGCCATTTTTATGTATTTTTCCCTGCTAATGAAGCTTTGATTATAATAGTAGTCCCCCAGGTCTAATGTTTGCAATAGAGATGAAAAGGTATTACTTCTACTCAAAAGTAGGAGCTTATTGAATTAATGGTGAATATATATCCCAGTTCTAAATGATATCAAGTGTAACGGTGTACTTTGCTGCTCATTGGTTCATGATGCCAATTTTGAAGATTAAAATGGTGTAGTGCATAATTATATTGCCTTGAACATATTGAAAGCATTTTTTTAGCTTACCTAAAGACGATTGAAAGGAGCTTATTGGATTAATGGTAAAGGTATGGTGGGACTAGCGGTGCAAGCTGCATCTTGTTGCCTGATGTAGTAGATGATCAGATCTAAGTTTATTCTTTCTTGAATCTATTTTTTGCAATGTGAAAGGTACATTCTAGTGTCCTCATTTATATTACACATAACAAAGGCAAAGCATTTGGCCCAAATGATGATCGAGCCGATCGCTCCATTTTAAAAAAAAAAGGAAAAAAGGAATTAAAAAAATGAAAAATTGGAAAAAAATGAAAAAAAAATAGAAAAAAGAAAGAAAAAGAAAAAATAGAAAAAAAAATTAAAAGAATAACAAGAAAAGAAAAACAAATGGAAAAAAATGGGTTGGGCCAACTGTAACAGTCATGATTTTACCGACGATTTAACACTATCGGTTTTCATTGACAATCTTGTCCAGAATGGCGAGACTTCACACAATTTTCGAAAACCTTAAGGGTGTTTTTTTTTTGCGAAAAACTAATTCTAAACCAACAATCTACCTAAAAACAATGGAAAATAAACATTATTCATAACAATTGAAATCACAAGATTGAAAAATGAAAAATAATTCTTTTAATCCCAAAAAAAAAAAAAAATAACTCTATCAACGATAATAACCGAATTTTGTGGTTGTCGACGTTGGGTAGACTATGGAGACGGCAATTCTCGACTAGATCTGAATCTGTGAAATTTTCCTTTTTCCCCCTTTTTTCTATCCTCCCTTTCTTGGTTGAAGATGAAGGTAAAATTGGTTAACAAACAAATATAGATGTATTTTAAAATTTCACCTTTTTTGAAATGGTCTAAAGCCAATTCGGAAACATGGCGGGGTCAACTGACCTCTTTTCATTTCCTCCGTCCCACTAATAATGCTTTGATTGTAATGGTAGACCCTCTATAGTCCAGGTCTAATGTTTACAATAGACATGAAAGGGTAATTGCTTCAACCCAAAAGTAGGAGCATATTAAATTAAGGGTGAAAGTATTCCCGAGCTCCGAATGATGTCAAGTGTAAAGCTGTAAGTTTCGATTTTTTTTAAATGGTCAATGGTCAATTTGGAAATATGGCAGGGTCAACTGGCCATTTTTATGTATTTCATCCTACTAATGAAACTTTGATTATAATGGTAGTCCCTTTACAATCCAGGTCCAATATCCAAAATAAAGATGAAAAGGTAATACTTCAATTCAAAAATAGGAGCTTATTGAATTAATGGTGAATGTATTCCATAGCTCTGAATGATGTCTAGCGTAACGATGTAATTTGCCGCTCATTGGTTCATGACGTTAATTTGAAGATTAAAATTGTGCAGTGCATAATTATATTGCCTTGAATATACTGAATTTTTTTTTTTTTTAGTTTACCTAATGATGATTGAAAGGAGCTTACTGGATTAATGGTAAAGGTATGGGGGGACTAGCGGTGCAGGTTGCATTTTGTTGCCTAATGTAGTAGATGATCGGATCTACGTCTATTCTTTGCTGAATCTATTCTTGCAATGAGAAACATACATTCTTGTGACCTCATTTATATTACACATAACAAAGCAAAGCATTGAGCCCAAATGAGGTTTGGG
>NW_019233592.1:0-2488 GCF_002742605.1 Olea europaea var. sylvestris
GTCGACGTTTGAAAAACTGAGCGTGACATTTGCATACGGTGTTCGTTTTGGGCTCATAAGTACTTTTCGGAAAGGTAGTGACCCTATTGGATTGAACTCACCCTTTTCATCATGACGTATGAGGGATTTTGACCGTTCATAGAAGAACGAGCACTTGCTAATTTGGAACATTTGGATTGTCAGCGTTCGAAGAACTGAGCGTTACTTTTACATACGGTGTCCATTTTGGGCCCATGTACTTTTCGGAAATGTAGCGACCCCTTTGGATTGAACCCACCTTTTTCATTACAACGTATAAGGGATTTTGGCCATTTGTTGTAGAACAAGCAATTGCTTATTTGTAACGCTTGGTTTGTTGATGTTCGAAGAACTGAGCGTGGCTTTTGCATACGATGTCCATTTTGGGCCCATAAGTACTTTTCGGGAAGGTAGCGACCCTTTTGGATTGAACTCATCCTTTTAGTCACGACATATGAGGGATTTCGACCATTTTTAGAAAAACAAGTACTTACTAATTTGGAAAGTTTGGATTGTCGGCATTCGAACAACTGAGCGTGACATTTGCATACGGTGTCCGTTTTGGGCCCATAAGTACTTTTCGGAAAGGCAGAGACCCTTTTGGATTGAACTCATCCTTTTTTTCATGACGTATGAGGGATTTCGGCTTTTGTGGAAGAACAAGCACTTGCTAATTTGGAACTCTTCGATTGTCGACGTTCAAAAAACTGAGCGTGACTTTTGCATACGGTGTTCGTTTTGGGCCTATAAGTATTTTTCGGAAAGGTAGCGACCCTTTTGGAATGAACTAACCCTTTTTATCACAACGTATGAGGGATTTCGGCCATTTGTGGAAGAACAAGCACTTGCTTAGTTAGAAAGCTTGAATTGTTGACCTTCAAAGAACTGTACGTGACTTTTACATACGGTGTCGATTTTGGGGCCATAAGTAATTTTTGGAAAGGGAGCGACCCTTTTTGATTGAACTCGCCCTTTTTGTTGCGACGTATAAGGGATTTGGCCATTTTTGGAGGAACAAGCACTTGCTTTTTTGTAACGCTTGGATTGTCAACGTTCGAAGAACTGAGCTTGACTTTTTGCATACGGTGTACGTTTTGGGACCACAAGTACTTTTCAGAAAGGTAGCGACACTTTTGGATTGAACTCAACCTTTTCATCGCGACGTATGAGGGATTTCGGCCATTTGTGGAAAAACAAGCACTTGCTAATTTGGAACGTTTGGATTGTCGACGTTCGAAGAATTGAGCGCGACTTTTGTATATGGTGTCCGTTTTGAACCCTTAAGTACTTTTCGAAAAGGTAGCGATCCATTTGGATTGAACTCATCCTTTTTGTAATGACGTATGAGGGATTTCAGCCGTTTGTGCAAAAACAAGCACTTGCTAATTTGGAAGGCTTGGATTGTCGGCATTTGAATAACTGAGCGTGACTTTTGCATACAATGTTCTTTTTAAGTCCATAAGTACTTTCTGGAAAGGTAGCGACCCTTTTGGATTGAACTCACTCTTTTCTTCACGACGTATGAGGGATTTTAGCCATTTGTGGAAGAACAAGTACTTGCTAAGTTGGAACGTTTGGATTGTTGGCGTTCGAAGAACTGAGCGTGACTTTTGCATACGGTATCCGTTTTGGGCCCATAAGTACTTTTTGGAAAGGTAGCGACCCCTTTGGATTGAACTTATTCTTTTTGTCACGATGTATGATGGATTTCGATCATTTGTGGAAGAAGAAGCACTTGTTAATTTGGAACGCTTGGATTATCGACGTTCAAAGAACGAAGTGTGACTTTTGTATACGGTGTTCGTTTTGGGCCCATAAGAACTTTTCGAAAAGGTAGCAACCCTTTTGGATTGAACTCACCCTTTTCATCATGATGTATGGGGGATTTCTGCCATTTGTGAAAGAACAAGCACTTGCTAACTTAGAACGCTTGGATTGTCGGTGTTGAAAGAACAGAGCGTGACTTTTGCATATGGTGTCCGTTTTGGACCCATAAGTATTTTTTGGAAAGGTAGCAACCCTTTTGGATTGAACTCACCCTTTTTGTCACGACGTATGAGGGATTTTTGCCATTTGTGAAAGAATAAGGCTTATTTGGAAATCTTGGATTGTCGGTGTTCGAAGAACTGAGCGTGACTTTTGCATACGGTGTCCGTTTTGGGGCCATAAGTAATTTTTGGAAAGGTGGTGACCCTTTTGAATTGAACTCACCCTTTTCATCGCGACATATGAGGAATCTTGGCCATTGGTGGAAGAACAAGCACTTGCTAATTTGGAAAGCTTGGATTGCCGACGTTCAAAGAACTGAGCATGACTTTTGCATACGGTGTCCATTTTGGGCCCATAAGTAATTTTTGGAAAGTTAGCAACCCTTTTGGATTGAACTTACCTTTTTCATCGCGACGTATAAGGGACTTTGGCCATTTGTAGAAGAATAAGCAATTGCTTATTTGTAACGCTTGGATTGTCG
>NW_019233593.1:0-2488 GCF_002742605.1 Olea europaea var. sylvestris
TTCGTACGCTGACTCTCCAAGCGTTCTAAATATGTAAGTGCTCATTCTTACGAAAAATGGCCAAAATCCCTTGTACATCACGATGAAGTGGTGAGTTCAATCGAAAACGATCGCTACATTTTCAAAAAGTACTTATGGGCCCAAAACGAACACTGTGCACAAAAGTTACGTTCAATTCTTCGTCCGCCGACTCTCCAAACATTCTAAATATGCAAGTGCTCATTCTTTCAAAAAATTCCCAAAATCCCTCGTACGTTACGATGAAGTGGTGAGTTCAACCCAAAACGGTCGCTACATTTCCAAAAAGTACTTATGGGCCCAAAACGGACACTGTGTGCAAAAGTTACGCTCAATTCTTCGTCCGTCGACTCTCCAAGCATTCTAAATATGTAAGTGCTCATTTTTTCGAGAAATCGCCAAAATCTCTCGTACGTCACGACAAAGTGGTGAGTTCAATCCAAAACGATCGCTACATTTCCAAAAAGTACTTATGGGCCCAAAACGGACAATGTGTGCAAAAGTTAAGCTCAATAATTCGTACGGTGACTCTACAAGCGTTCCAAATATTCAAGTGCTCATTCTTTTGAAAAATGGCTAAAATCTCTCGTACGCCACGATGAAGTTGTGAGTTCATTCCAAAACGGTGGCTACATTTCCAAAAAGGACTTATGGACCCAAAACGGACACCGTGTGCAAAAGTTACGCTCAATTCTTCGTATGCCGACTCTCCAAGCGTTCCAAATATTCAAGTGCACATTCTTTCAAAAATGGCCAAAATCCCTCATACGTCATGACGAAGGGGTGAGTTCAAACCAAAACGTTCGCTGCATTTGCAAAAAGTACTTATAGTCCCAAAACGGACACCGTGTGCAAAAGGTACGCCCAATTCTTCGTCCGCCGACTCTCCAAGCGTTCTAAATATGCAAGTGTTCATTCTTTCGAAAAATGGCCAAAATCCCTCGTACGTCACGATAAAGTGGTGAGTTCAATTGAAAACGGTCGCTACATTTCAAAAAAGTACTTATGGGCCCAAAACGGACACCGTGTGCAAAAGTTACGCTCAATTCTTCGTATACCGACTCTTCAAGAGTTCCAAATATGCAAGGGCTCATTATTTCGAAAAATGCCCAAAATCCCTTGTACGTCACGACGAAGTGGTAAGTTCAATCCAAAACGGTCGCTACATTTCCAAAAAGTATTTATGGGTCCAAAAACGGACACCGTGTGCAAAAGGTACGCTCAATTCTTTGTCCGTCGACTCTCCGAGCGTGCCAAATATGTAAGTGCTCATTCTTTCGAAAAGTAGCCGAAATCCCACTTACGTCACGACGAAGTGCTGAGTTCAATCTGAAACGGTCGCTACACTTTCAAAAAGAAATTATGGGCCCAAAACAGACATCGTGAGCAAAAGTAACGCTCAATTCTTCGTCCGTCGACTCTCCAAGAGTTCTAAATATGCAAGTGCTCATTCTTTCGAAAAATGCTCAAAATCCCGCGTACGTCACGACGAAGTGGTAAGTTCAATCCAAAACGGTCGCTACATTTCCAAAAAGTACTTATGGGCCCAAAACGGAGACTTTGTGCAAAAGTTACGCTCAATTCTTCGTCCGTCGACTCTCCAAGCATTCGAAATATGCAAGTGCTCATTCTTTCAAAAAATGGCCAAAATCCCTCGTACGTCACGATGAAGTGGTGAGTTCAATCCAAAACGGTCGCTACATTTCCAAAAAGTACTTATGGGCCCAAAACGGACAACATGTGCAAAAGTTAAGCTCAATTCTTCGTACGGTGACTCTACAAGCGTTCCAAATATTCAAGTGCTCATTCTTTCGAAAAATGGCCAAAATCCCTCGTACGTCACGATGAAGTGGTGAGTTCAATCCAAAACGGTCGCTACATTTCCAAAAAGTACTTACGGGCCCAAAACGGACAACGTGTGCAAAAGTTAAGCTCAATTCTTCGTACGGTGACTCTACAAGCGTTCCAAGTATTCAAGTGCTCATTCTTTCAGAAAATGGCCAAAATCCCTCGTACGTCACGATGTAGTGGTGAGTTCAATCCAAAACGATCGCTACATTTCCAAAAAGTACTTATGGGCCCAAAACGGACACCGTGTGCAAAAGTTACGCTCAATTCTTCGTACGCCGACTCTCCAGGCGTGGCAAATATGCAAGTGCTTATTCTTTCGAAAAGTGGCCGAAATCCCTCTTACGTCATGATGAAGTGCTGAGTTCAATCCAAAACAGTTGCTACATTTCCAAAAAGTACATATGGGCCCAAAACGGACACCGTGTGCAAAAGCTACACTCAATTCTTCGTCCGTCGACTCTCCCAGCGTTCTAAATATGCAAGTGCTTGTTCTTTCGAAAAATGGCTAAAATCCCTCGTACGTCACGACAAAGTGACGAGTTCAATCCAAAACGGTCGCCACATTTCCAAAAAGTACTTATGGGCCCAAAACGGACACCGTGTGCAAAAGTTACGCTCA
>NW_019233594.1:0-2488 GCF_002742605.1 Olea europaea var. sylvestris
ATTGCTGAGTGCTACTGAGTCTCTGTGATTTGTTGTCTTCTTGGACTTGTATTGGCTTTCTTGGTTCAATTCTATTAATCCGACTACACTCTCCGCTCTGAAACTTGAAGGTTTCAGATTCTGGTATACCTTTCTCATTAAGGCTATTAATTGTTTCTGTTAATTCTGAAAATATTCATGAATGTCAATAATTTGCCATGGCTTTCCTTTGTCCAAGACCCCTTGAGGATCTGGGAATCTGATAGAGCAGTGGAATCTAGGGTTATGACTCCTTAGACCTATTTCAAATTAACACGTACATTTATTAATTCTAATTCTCTGTAATTTTGTGAATTGCATGATAAGTAGTTATAATCAACTACATCCATCTTATCCTGCTTATATTCACTGTAATTTTGCTAATCTGCTTAAATTGGAAATACACTGTGTGTTGTATATCTGTTACTTTGTGATTATATTTGTCAAAATGTCTACTGTGCAAAAATTTGAAGTCCCAACTTGGAATAATACTGGAGACTTTAGTCTCTGGTGTCAGAAAATGAGGGCATTATTATTACAATAGAGATGTGCTCGGGCTTTAGATGGTATATGGGGTACAAAAATTAGTGCCTCTAGAAGGCAAGAACTTGATGAAATAGCCTGGAGTTCTATATTTCTTTACCTTTCTCATAGTGTAATTAGAAAAGTTGGGGAAACTATTGATACTCAGACACTTTGGACTAAATTTGAGTCCTTGTACCTAACTAAGAATATGCCTAATAAATGTTATCTACTTTTATAATTTCAGATTTGATACATCTCTGACTCTAGAAGAAAATATTTACAGATATACAAAATTGATTCAAGATTTAGAAAATTGTGATGAGAAAATTTCTAATGATCAACGGGCTATTGACCTATTGAATTTCCTTAGCAAAAGATACAGAGATATTTGAAATGCCTTAGATTATGGGAAAGAAAACCTTACTGTTGATATTATCATAACTGCCTAAGGAATAAGGAACTTGAACTAAAATCAGAGTTCAAAGATACTAAAATTGGTGATGGATTCCACATAAAGGAGAAACAAATCCAAAGTAAAAAGGAGGATGTATTGAATTTCGCTTCCTCTAATAAGGGCAAATTTCAAAAACCAAAACATAAGGACAGAAATAAAGGTTGGATTAAAATCTAGAATCAAGTTAGGAAGTGTTATTATTGTGGAAAGATTGGACATCTTATAAAGGATTGTTGCAAGAAATTTATTTATTCAAATGAAAGAAATAGTCCTGATAGTTCTACAGCCATTGCTTGCAAGAATTAACTTGACATTTAGAGTGTTGCTCTTACCAACACGCTCAAAAGAGACCCAAATGAGTGGGTCCTTGATTCTAGATGCACTTTCCACATGTGTCATGTTAAGGAATGGTTTGCTGAATTTGTTGATCTTAATGGAAGTTAATTTCAAATGGGAAATGACATGAGTTGTCAAATTAAAGGAATTGGAAAATTGAAACTGATGTTGGATAATAACTATTTACTTGAGTTAAACAACACCAGATATGTGCCCGAACTGAAGAGAAATCGGATATCCCTAGGGGAGTTAAATGATAAATATAATATTGTGATTCATAAAGGGCTTATAAAATTAATGATGACAATAGGGAAGTCATCATCTCTCATAAGATACATGGAATTTACATTGTTTGTGCTGAACATTTAGTAGGCTCCAGCTTTACAACGTTAAATTCAAATGATAATCAGGCATAAAAGGCTTGGCCGCATTTTTGAAAAAGGTCTCCTTCTCTTGAATAAACTTGGGTGTTTTGGAAAGGATCACATTGAAAAGTTAGCTTTTTTTGAAGATTGCTTAATTGGAAACAACAAAAACTACCTTTTAAACTTGGAATTCACAAATCTACTTGTATCTTAGAGTATTTACATGTTGATCTTTAGGGTCCAGCCTCTGTAAATACAATAAGTAGTTTTAGATTCTATCTACTTATTATAGATGATTTTTCAAGGAAAACATGAACTTTTCTGTTAAAACAAAAATCTAATAGTTTTCAAATCTTTAAACAATGGAAGTTAATGATTGAAAATCAAACAAGTAAGAAAATTAAAGCATTGAGAACAAACAATGGACTTGGATATTTTTAATACTGTATTTGACTCTCTCTTTTTTTAAGAAAAATGGCATACTAAGACACAGAACTGTCACATATACCCTGCCACAGAATTTTGTGGCCAAAAGAATGAATAGGACCTTATCGGAAAAGGTCAGTGCATGTTACACAATTTTGGTCTGTCTAAATTTTTTTGGGGAAAAGCCCTCAAAACTACAACTTTCTTATAAATAGAAATCCATCCAGTGCCATTAATTTTCAAGTGCCTAAAAAATTGTGGTCAAGAACTATACCAGATTCTAGTAAATTGAAAAGTCTTTTGTTGTACTGTCTACTCTCACCAAGATGAGGGAAAAATTGAAACCAAAATCATTAAAAATGTG